>NC_029794.2:11560088-11560515 GCF_000816755.2 Arachis ipaensis | reverse complement strand
ATATATATACAAAAGAAAATGGTCCACATGCTCATATTTATGTATTACTATTATTACTGCTTAAAGTTTTAGAAGTCACAGGTCAAATATCGTAATAATATCCTTACCAATAACCTATTATTGAGTTTTTCTAGTCTAAGAATCGGTTTAGGTAGCTTTTCTGTGGGCCAGGTCTTGTGATTTCTTTTCTTTGGTATTCTTATATTTATTCTTATGCGATGATTTTTTTATTTATATTTTTTTTTGTTAGATAATTTTTTTATTTGATTTAATTTTATCTTTTAATTTTGATGTGTTGTGAAAATCAACAAAGATCTACTCAATTCAGTCCAAATTTAACATATTTTTAATGTTTAAAACTAAAATTTATTTTACAATAAAAATAAGAGATAAAAATCAAAACTAAATGTTTTAATTTATAATAAAA
>NC_029794.2:11558490-11559968 GCF_000816755.2 Arachis ipaensis | reverse complement strand
ATAAATGTTTTAAGTTATAATAAAATATTTAAATTAACTGAATTATTTTTTTATTTTTTTTAAAAAATACTACTAATTTTTTTATAAAAAATTCGAGAGACTATGATTTTCATTGTCTTAACTAAACTCTATTCCTTTATATATTAACAAAAAATAGTTCACAGGCTTTTATTTATGTATTATTATTAGTACTGCTTAAAGTATTAATGGTCATGGATAAAAAATCATAGTAATCTCTTTACTAATAGCCTATTATATCGACAGCATAACATTCTCATTAGTTAGGGTGTTGCCCAATAGCCCAAAAAAGGATTGTCATTTGCTAGAAAAGTTAATATGCTCTAGATAGATTTGGCTGGAATTTTAGACGCCTATTACTGTATTTGAAAATTTGACTGAAGTGCTAGGCTGAAGTATCCAAACATGCTTATTCGTTACTAACTTACTAATATGTAGATGCAAATTGTTGAACATGTTTTCTTGCTTGCTTAGGGTAGGAGTGTTCATCGTTTGGATTTTTCATTAACTGAACTAGACATGCATCAAACCATTTTAAATGGCTTATAAAACGCACCAAACTATTTTCCTCCACAATAAATTGGTTTTAAATCAGTTTTTAATATAGTACACCAATTTAAATCAATTCACAAAAATAAAATTATTTCTAATTTTAAAAATCAATTAAAGTGGCGAGCCAAGCCCGCCAAATTTTTTTTTTACTATTAAATATTAAATAATATATATAATTTTCATAACCATTTTAATAAATTTATAATTTCTAAAGAAATAAAAAATTATAATTTCTAAATTTACAAACATTAAAGTCTTTAAAATTATAAATATGTAATAAACATAATTATAAACCAAGTTTTTTGAAACAAAATAATAAAACTAACATTGTCCAAAGTAAAATATATATTGTCCAAAATATATAATTAAACTTCTACAAATTTAGAACATAATCAATCAAACGTAAAACATAATTCAAAACACTAAATTAGAGCATCTTCAAAAAAATTCTAAGTCCGGCGGAAAAGCCCGCCCCACCAAAACCCGCAGTTTAAGCGGTGCGGATTAAGCGGACTTTGATGTGTGGCAGTCTCAATTTTTCAACCCAATCCGCCTTTTTTGATGGGTTATGTGAGCCAACCTAGCAAATTTAGGCCCGTTTACCACTCCTACAAGAAATTGATTCTAACGGATTGATATACAAATAATCCATTTTAATTGACAGTTGCCCCTGGGCCAATAGGGTCACTCGAGGTCAATTGGTTGGTTTGGCTTGATGGATTGGACCTGGCAAAGTAGGCTGGTAACTAAATAATGACTGAATTTAAAAAAAAATAATTCAAGAGCTAATGAGCCTTAACTCATATGGCATATCTCCTCTTTTCCACCTCAAAGGTCTCAAACTCAAATTTAGTAACTATGTGAGAAGTGTGTGGGTGTGTTGTGTATTTTTTTTTTTTTGGTGCCTC
>NC_029794.2:11553262-11558323 GCF_000816755.2 Arachis ipaensis | reverse complement strand
GTGTGTGTGTTTTGTTTATTTTTTTTTTTTTGGTGACTCGGTGTGTTGTGTATCTAGGATTTGGGATTGGGATACCTAAAATTGAGGGTGTGTAATCTATTGACCGAAAAAAAAATCAGAATTCATCAAATTAATAAATAAAAAGTACATATTTTTTTTAATATATTCATTCTCTCTTCACAACAAGTACTCTCTTTTCTATGCTCAAACCATATGCACTCATTTCACCTCCCAAATATGCTTTGTTTATTACTATTTTTAGTGTAATAGGTAGTGCAAGAAATTTTTTTTAAGAATTGTATTCCAATATAAGTTAATTTTCTTTTAGTCGGATTTAGATAAAGAAAACATTTCGGTCGGCCCGTATCTTAAACGATTCGGGTCGACAGACATGATTCCTGGACAGTTTTAGAAGAAGAAAGACATTATTTGATAAAACTAATTTTATTTGCTTTTAATAAGAGAAAAGGACAAATTGGTCTTTGACCTTTTGGTCGTATAGAAATCCAAGAGGGCAATACCATGTCAAATATACAGAGGACATAATTTGGAGTTAAGTTTTAAAGTAGTCTCTGAAGTTGCACTCGAGTCTTAAAGTAATCCCTGAAGTTAATAATTATCCAAATTTATCCTCAAAGTTGCACTCCGGGACTCATAGTAGTCCCTGAGACACTTTCCGTTCATCAGAACCATGAAACGACGTTGTTTTGCAAAAAAAGAAAAAAAAAAGAAAAAAGAGGCGTAGAAAAACGTCCCCTCCCAGTTCCTAATCCGTTCCCTTCCCCTTCCCCATCCTCAACCCATCCCCTTTCTCTCCCCCAACGCTTCCCCTTCCCTTTCTGTTTTTCCAACCTGACGCCCTTCTCATTCCCCTTCCTCTTCTGCTTCCCCAACTTGAGGTCTTTTCCCTTCTCCTTCTCCTTCCCAACCTGATGCCCTCCCCCTCCCCAACCATACTCTCACACTCACAAGATCTCTCGTCAACCCTCGCTGTTGCCACCTCTTGTCGGCCTCCGTTTCAGTGCCGCGCCGCTCATCTCCCATCTCAACCGAGTCTCTCACACTCAAACACAGTAGAGGCAGAGGTACAAAGCATCAACCTTCTCTGTCATCGTTGCGCCGCTCGCCATCCTTCGTCTTGTTGCCGTGCCGCTCGCCAGCCTCCATCTCTGCTCTGTCTCCCTCTGCCTCCCTCTTCTCTTCTCTGGCACGGTTCTCTCTCTCAGCCATGATGATTTTTTTTATTTTTTTAGTTATTCAATTATTATTCTTTAATGTTCTAGGTGGTTGTTGCTCCTGATACTGTTTTAATATAACAATGGTTAATTTTAGTTGTTTTCTATTCTGTAATTATTATTGATTTTTTTATTGTTGCTATTTTTTGTACTTGTTGCTGTTTAGGTTGATTGATACTTGCTATTTAAGTTGATTGATCTTTTCTTATTAATGCTGATTTTTTTTGTGATATTTTGTATTGTTGGTTTTTATTTTTGTGATCTGTTAAAGAAGAAGAAGAAAAAGAATAGAGTTGAAGAGTTGAAGAAGAAGGTGATTGTTGTTTTTTTTTTTAAATATAAAATGACGACGTTTTTCTACGCTTCTTTTTTTTTTCGAAACGACGTCGTTTCAAGGTTTTGATGAATGGAAAATGTCTCAAAGACTACTATAAGTCCCGGAGTACAACTTTGAGTCTGAATAAGGAGACATGAATAAGGAGACAGGAATCTTGATAGGAGGAATGCAGGGGGTTTTGGCTGAGGCTGAAGACCCAAAGGTGAATGGTGTTCTTAGGAGATATTTTTTAAGGATTAGAGTCAGTATCAATATAACCAAGGCCTTGCCTACTGGCTTCTGGTTAGAAAGAGAAGAGATGCCACCATTATGGGTTTTCTTCAAATATGAGAGGCTGCCAGATAGTTACTGCTTTAATTGTAGAATATTAGGGCATGAGAAAAAAATATGCAAGAATCCAACAGTTATGGCATGCTGGGACCCAACAAAGAGGAAGTACTCACCAGGACTAGGAGTCAGCCAAGTTCGACTAGTTTCAGCCATGGGAGGAGAAAGTTCAAAACAACAGGGATGGAGGGAAGAGAAGGAAGATCAGGCGCGTGTTCCACAAAGTCTTGGAAGAGAGAGTGATGAGGAATGAAACACAGAAGAAAGCCAGATTAGGGCTGAACAAGGTCTGCAGCAGAAATTCAGGGAAGAAAGCGTCTGGAAAAACCAACCAAGGAGAGAATAAGAGATGACCGAAGCAGGGGAGCAGGTGGGAGAAGTACGAAAAATCCTTGATTTTCAGGGATATGAGGATATGCAGCGTGATTTAAGGGCAGCTCACAAGTTTAAAAATCTTATTAGGGAGATAAGAGAGTGGAATAATGAATGGGCTTACATCAAACAGGCCCAAAAGGGAGAAAATGGGAAGGAAGCTCAGGAAGTGGGTATCCATGGGTAGAAAAAGGATGTTGGGCCCAATATTTTGGCAGATCAAACACAAGTGTGGAATAGAAGAGAAAACAGTTTCGAGATAGATGGGAGGGCTGGAAAAAACACAAATAAACTAAAAGAAGGTAGGCTGACTCTTTATGCAATAGAAGAGGGGGAAGTCAACAGCTACAAAAAAGAAGATTGGAAGTATGCCCATAAAAAAGAAGGAGAAAAGGAAACTATAGGCCAGCAACTAAAAAGACTCATGACAGCCAAGGAGAAGAAAAAACAGGAAAATATTGATAGGGAATGGATAAACGAGGATCAAGGAAGGATAAAAAGAGATGATGGAGAAGAAATATTCAAGAAGATTTCCATGGAAGTACATAGGAGAGAAAAGACATTTGTGGAGCAGCAGAAAAATAGGGGTGATAACGCCTACTATGTAGAACTAGCAAGTAATGAAGATGAAGATGAAGACAATGGAAAGAAAGCTCCTACCGAATGGGAGACACAACTAGCAAAAAAGATGGAATTGGAGCTGAGTTTGAAAAGGAAAAGAGAGAATAAACAGGTGCTAATGCTTACAAATGAGGAATGGAAGGAGGATCAAGAGGCCAGAATGCCTAAGAAGATAAAGAACAACAACAATACACTGGAAAGAGGGGAGTATGACTTATCTCTGAATGCTTCTGGTCAGTTTAGGGGATTACAAATGGCTGAGGAGGCGGGCCTTAGCATGCCCCACCCTCAGCCATGAGTATCATTAGCTGGAATTGTCGGGGAATTGCGGCTGCCCCGACAATATCCGAATTATATAATCTATGTAAAAAAGTTAAGCCGTTCATAGTGTTTCTTATGGAAACTAGGGCTAGGTGATGCGTGAGCATCTTGTCTATCTTTTCCTAGTGAATTTGCATCTAAATTGTTGAATTTAATTAAGAATTAATTATATTTTAGCCACTATGGATGCTATTTCGAGTTTTGTACAATACTGTTTATTTTAGGTAGCATTTGGCGGAATTTGATGGAGTTTCTGCAGAGAAAGAGAAGAAGCCAAGGAGATGACCAGCGAATACCGACGCGGACGCATGGCTCACGCGACCGCGCGGAATGGAGGAAATCACAATGACGCGATCGCGTGCATGACGCGATTGCGTGAACTGGAATCTGCACAAATGACGCGAACGCGTGGACGACGCGGACGCGTCACATCCGCCACGTGCAAAAAATGCAGAAAAACGCTGGGGGCGATTTCTGGGCTGTTTTAACTCAATTTTCATCCCAGAAAACACAGATTAGAAGCTGCAGAATGGACAGAACAAGTGGTCCCCACCCATCAACTGAAGATCTGTTAATTAATTCAAATTTAAATTCAAATCTTAAATTAGGAAAAGATATTATTTTAAGTTTAATTTTAAATATTAGATTTTAAATTTATTAGGATTAGTTATAAAAAGGAATCTGATGCCATCAGATTGCAAGGGGGTACATTCTTACCTGAATCCTTATTTTCTCTTTTCCATGAGCAACTAAACCTCCACTGTTAAGGTTAGGAGCTCTGTCTATTATATGGATTGATAGTATTATTTTTTTTTATTTTAATTCATGTTTTGATTTATATTTCAATAATTATTTTCGTTCTTTATTTTATGAATTTGGGTGGAACGGAAGTATGACCCATGTTCTATTTGAGTTCTTGTAAAACTTGGAAAAGCTCTTTACTTGAACAATAGCTTGAAAACACATTATCCTGAATTTCTAATTGTTTGTATTTAACGGGATACGTGACATATAATCCCTTTATCTTTGAATAATTAGGATTCTTGTGGCATATAAACTAGGATTTGATCATCACCCTCTAATTGGAATTAATTGACCAAGGAATTGGCAGTTGATGAATTTTAGAGGAGACTAGGAAGGTTTAAGGAATTAGGGTCTAGTCATAAATAGTTTGCCATGAATTAAATCTTGCATAATTAAAATAGTTAATAAGAAAAGTCAATCCAGAAAATAGATAACTCTGAACCCTTAACTATTTTCTTCATATATTATTCCCATCTTAATTACTTGCCCTTCTTTAATATTTTTGATATTGTTTAATGTCTTTTATATTGCATCTCAACACCAATTTTTGTTTGTCTAACTAAGTCTATTAAACACTATTGTTGCTTAGTCCATCAATCCTCGTGGGATCGACCCTTACTCACGTAAGGTATTACTTGGTACGACCCGGTGCACTTGCCGGTTAGTAAGTGTGGTTGTAAAAATACCGCACCAAGTTTTTGGCGCCGTTGCCGGGGATTGACTGTGATTAACAACTATTAGTTATTTGATTGCTTAGATTAGGCGTTTTAATTTTAATTAGTTCTATTTTATTATTATTAATTTTTATTTTTTATTTTTTTATTTTATTTCCCGTACATTTTGTTCGTCCCCCTGTTTCCCTACGTCCTTTTGCTTTGATCTTTCTTTCTTTTTTTCCTTAGTTCGTTTTTATTTGTATATTTTATTATTTCATTTTTATTTCTTTCTATTTTTACTTTCTTTTATTTTTGTTTTTTGTTTTCTTCCACTATTTTATTTTTTCTTTCTACATTTTATTAGTTTTATTTTATTTTTATCTCTAAA
>NC_029794.2:11532570-11553218 GCF_000816755.2 Arachis ipaensis | reverse complement strand
TAAATTTTTTTTAATTATTTTTATTTTATTTTTGTCTCTAATTAAAAAAAATTAAAAATTAAATTTTTTTTAATAATTTAATACTAATAATTTTTTTTAATTTCTAAAATTAAGTTTGGTGTTACCCAGTTGATTTTATTTTAATTTTTCTGTTTATTTTTTCTTTTAAATTTTTGAATTTTTTTTATCTATTTAGTATTTTTATTTTATTTTACACAGGTTACCTCACAGGAACTTCTCTGCACTCTGACGTAGAGAATCCCATTTTTTTCTTGTTTTCTGCTTGTGTATGCGCAGGAATAGAGACAAAGAACATCTCTTAGACTTTGATCCTGAACCTGAAAGAACTTTCAGGCAACGTTTACAACAAGCAAGACTTTGCAAGGCTGCAGAATCCACTATGGCAAATAATAATGCTAATGCCAATGTGGTAAATCCGAATGGGGATGATCAACAGAGGAGAGTGCTTGGCTCTTATTCTGCCCCTACTGTGGATCTTTATGAAAAAAGTATTGTGATGCCTCCTATAACTGCAAACAACTTTGAGTTGAAGCCACAACTGGTCACCCTGGTGCAGCAAAACTGCCAGTATCATGGACTTCCTCATGAAGATCCAAATCAGTTCATATATGATTTTCTGCAGATATGTGATACTGTGAAGACAAATGGAGTAAACCCAGAGGTGTACAAACTCATACTTTTCCCATTTGCTCTGAGGGATAAAGCAAAGCTATGGCTAGATTCACAACTAAAGGAGAGTCTGAATACTTGGGAAAAGGTCGTTACTGAATTTCTCACTAAATTTTTCCCACCAAAAAAGCTGACTAAGCTTAGGTTGGAGGTTCAGACTTTCAGACAAAAGGAGGGTGAAACTCTTTATGAAGCTTGGGAGATACAGGAAGTCTCCTATGACATGGCAGGTAACTTTATGCAAAATGATAATTATGATTATGCTCAACCTTCTTCTGAACAGGTGAGTTACATGGGGAGTGGTCCTAGAAATCCCAACAATGATCCATATTCTAAGACATACAACCAGGGATGGAGGAATCACCCAAATTTTGGATGGAGGGACCAACCTCAGAGACCTCAGAACGTCAACAATAGTTCTCAAGGCGGTTTCCAGTAAAACAATGATTTGGAAGCAATATTGACAGGTTTTAGACAAGAAACCAGAGCATCCATCAAGAACCTGGAAATTCAAATGGGTCAATTAGCCACAAAGGTCAATGAAATTGATCAGAGGATCACTAATAGCCTTCCTAGTAACACAATTCCAAATCCAAGAGAGGAATGCAAGGCTATCACCATAATAAGTGAACAAGTAGCAAGTGCGAAAGCACAATTTATGCAGGAAACCAAGGCCTCCATTAGAAACTTAGAGGTGCTAGTGGGCCAACTGAGCAAGCAAATACTTGAGAGGTCTGCAAGTACAATTCAAGGTGATACAGTGGTGAACCCAGGAGAAGATTGCAAGGGTATTCAATTAAGAAGTGGTAAAGTAGCTGGCTCTGAGACCAAGGCCAATGAAGAGCTAGTTGAAAAGGAAGCTCCAGAGGAGAGGAAAGAAGAAGTAGAACACGCCCCTCCAAAGCGTGCGGACAACCCATTCCCAGACTCTCTTGACACTTATCCTACTTTGCCAAAGGCTCCTGAATACAAGCCTAAAATGCCATATCCTCAGAGACTTCAAAAGGAGACCAAGGACAAACAGTTCTCAAAGTTCTTGGAAATCTTCAGAAAGTTACAAATCAATATTCCTTTTGCTAAGGTTTTAGAGCAAATGCCTATCTATGTCAAGTTCATGAAGGAGCTGTTGTCAAAGAAAAAGCGTTTAAAAGGAGATGAAACAGTAGTCCTGACTAAGGAATGTAGTGCTGTAATTCAAAATAACTTGCCAAGAAAGATGCCAGATCCAGGGAGCTTTCAAATTCCATGCACTATTAGGAGCACAACCTTTGAGAAAGCTTTATGTGATCTGGGAGCAAGCATCAATTTAATGCCCTTGTCTGTGATGAAGAAGCTGCAGATCCAAGAGGCACAACCCACAAAGATAGCATTACAGATGGCGGACAAATCTATGAAGCCGGCATAGGGATTAGTGGAGAATATCTTGGTCAAAGTGGGTAAGTTCTTCCTCCCAGCAGATTTTGTGATTCTTGATACAGGGGAGGATGAGAATGCCTCTATAATTCTAGGAAGACCATTCCTAGCCACTGGAAGAGCTCTGATTGATGTAGAAGTGGGTGAATTAGTGCTTAGAGTGCATAATGAGCAACTGGTCTTTCATGTCTTCAAATATGTACATTCAACAGGTGAAGAAGAGAGGTGCATGCAGGCTGAGCTTATTGATCCAAACCTTCAAGAACCCCCTGATGATGCACAGCAGAATTTGCAACTCAAACCTCTTGTGGTGACAACCGATAAAATTCCGCCTGACATCAAACCTAAGTTTGGTGTTGAAACTGCATCATCCACCAAAGAGGAGGTCCCCAAAAAGAAAAAAAATACCCAGAGGATGGAGAAACAAAAAGATCCCCACTGAAGGTTTCTCCCCAGGAATGAAGGTGGTGTTGACCAGCAATCCAGCATGGGTTTATACAGTAATCAAAATCCTCTCTCTGGAGCATATTGAGCTACGTTATGGAGACACATGAAAGAAGTTCAAAGTAAGGGGTGAAGAGCTGAGCCCCTATGATCCTCCTCCTTAGAGGAGCTGACCGTCAAGCTAGTGATGATAAAGAAGCGCTTGTTGGGAGGCAACCCGATAAATTCATATCCTTAGCTATTTTTCGTAGTAGTAGTTTTCTTAGTTATTTTATTTTTTTTTTTTAGTTCTTACTAATTTTCTGATCATGCAGCTATGTTCTTCCAGGAACTGAACACCTCAAGCTATAAAATAAAAAAAAAAAGCACCCAACGCGCCAGCGTCGCTGACGCGAACGCGTCATCTAGGTGTGCAAGAAAAAAATAAAAAGTTACAGAGAGTTGCGCGGGAGTGGTGCCAGAATGGAGCCTTTCGCACAAACGATCCCACGCGTTCGCGTCGTTTGTGATTTTTGTCATTCACGCGGTCGCGTCACCGACGCGATCGCGTGACCGACGCGATCGCGTGACCTGCAAATTCGACGTAAAAGAGCGTTTGGGTAGAGAGTTGTGCCAGCTTGGGGCAAGAAGTGTGCTAAAAGCACAAATTTGGTCACGCGGACGCGTGACTGACGCGTTCGCGTCAGTAGAATATATGGCTATCCACGCGAACGCGTGCCTGACGCTATCGCGTCATTATGAAGAATGCGCGACGTACGCGATCGCGTGCTGCACGCGAATGCGTCGCTTGCGCCGCCCAGTTTTCTTTCTCTCTCTCTCCCAATCCTAATTCTCTCTTTTTTTTTCTTATCCTTTTATTTTTTTCCTTTCATTTTAATATTTGTCTCCTCTATTTTCAGTTCTTATTTGCTTGAGGACAAGCAAACCTTTAAGTTTGGTGTTGACGCTGCGCTTATAGGTTTTCTAGTACAAAAGGGAGGTGAATCATCTTCGCGAAGAATAAAGTGACCGCTAGCATAATTAAGGTGGTTGAGTTCCTTTCATTTTTTATTCCTCCCCTCTTTATCTATGTTATGTTCCGGTTTCCTATTATTTTGCTTTGTTTGTTGCATGATCCTTTATTAGTTAGAATCCTAGGACTAGTTTAGTTTTCTTTTAATTGCTTTAATGACTGAAAAGATGTTTCATGTACCACTCACTGAACTTGAATCTAAAAAGAAAAGAAAAAGAAGTGATGTGTTGCATGAGAAATTGAGTTAATTTTAAGAATAGTCTGATTTACTGAGATGTGGTGGTATTTTTTTTCTGTGATTCTGAACGCATGCTTGAACAGTGCATAATTTTGATGGTGAAGCTTATGAATGTTAAAATTGTTGGCTCTTGAAAAAATGATGAAAAAGAAAAATGTTATTGATAATCTGAAAAATCATAAAATTGATTCTTGAAGCAAGAAAAAGCAGTGAAGAACACAAAGCTTGCGGAAAAAAAAAAAGGATCCAAGACTTTGAGCATTAATGGATAGGAGGGCCTTAAGGAATAAAATCCTGGCCTAAGCGGCTAAATCAAGCTGTCCCTAACCATGTGCTTGTGGCGTGAAGGTGTCAAGTGAAAAGCTTAAGACTGAGCGGTTAAAGTCGTGATCCAAAGCAAAAAAAGAGTGTGCTTAAGAATTCTGGGCACTAGGCAAGATAAAATGATTAGGATAAAAAGAAGGCTTCATTTTGATAATATGTTTTGTGTAGAACTCCGGGGCTTGTCCGGTGGGCTATGTTTGTTATGTAAAGCTAATGCTAATATTAATGTTTTTGAGTTGGTAGGGTATCTTTGTGTATGGAAATCCAGTTTTTCAAAGAAGAAGAAAACTATGGAAGGAACTCACGGAAAGCAATATGAATAGAGAAGAACCCCAGGCCTTTTTGGGCGATTTCAATGATGTTCTAAGTCAAGACGAAAAGGTGGGCATTCATCCGCAACCTAGGATCTATTTGGAAACCTTTAGAAGATTTGTGGATGATAATGGCTTAATAGATGTGGACCTCAAAGGGAGTAAGTTTAAATGGTTTAGTAATCCAAAAAATAACTTCATCACTAAGGAAAAGTTGGATAGGGTAATAGTGAATTGGAAATGGATTCAAATATACCAGAATGCTATTTTGAAAGCTTCACCGGCTGTAAGTTCAGATCATTGCGCTTTAATTTCGGTAACACAGCCGCTGGTCGGGATAAAGAAGGAATTCAGGTTTGAGGCCTTTTGGGCAGAGCATGAGGAGTGTAAGGAGGTAATCAAGCGGAGCTGGCATTTGGACGACGGGAATAGAAGCTGTTGGAATTAGTTTATAAGAAAGAGAAATAGATGCAAGAGGGAGTTAACAGAATGGAGTAGGAGGAAGTTTAGGAGAGCAAATAAAGAAATTAAAATAAAGAAAACAGAATTACAACACATTCAGAAATCTGATATGTCAGAAAGTGAACAGAGGAGAGCAAATGAGCTGAAAAGTCAAATCTCAGAGCTATGGAAGCAGGAAGAGAAGTATTGGGGACAAAGATCAAGGCTGAAATGGTTAAAATGAGGAGATAGAAATATAGCTTTCTTCCATGCTATAACGATCCATAGAAGAAATAGGAATAGAATTGATAAATTGAGAAATGAATCAGGACAGTGGATTCAAGGAGAGGACAATATAATAAGACTAGTGGAAGGGCACTTCACCAAGCTGTACACATCTATTGGGGTCAAAAACATGGAGGAGTGCATAAGAGAGATACCTAGGAGAGTCACTAGAGAGATGAATGAAGAATTAATGGCAAAGATCAAGGATGGGGAAATTAAGGAGGCAACCTTCAGTATGGGGGGCTTAAAGGCGCCGGGCCCAGATGGTTTAAATGGGTTATTTTTTCAGAAACACTGGGATATATTGAGTAAAGAAGTATGTGGAATAGTCAAACAATTTTTTGAAGAAGGTATCATACCGGAAGATTTAAGTGAGACAACAGTTGTTTTTATTCCCAAAATTAGTCAACCAGAAAGCTTAAATCACCTTAGACCCATAAGTTGTTGCAATTTTGTGTACAAGATTATAACTAGGGTCTTGGTGGGAAGGTTAAGGAAAGTGCTAGATGACATCATTTCTCCGGTTCAAAGTGCTTTTGTGAAAGGTAGACTTATACAGGATAATATAATTATAGTTTAAGAAGCTTTTCACAAATTGAGCAAAAAAGGAAGTCTTGGAAGCAAAGATTTAGCCATCAAATTAGACATAAATAAGGCATATGACAGATTGGAATGGAATTTTTTGGAAAGGGTCCTGGAAGCTTTCGGTTTTTGTAACGAGTGGGTTAAGCTGATGATGAACTGCGTGAAGAGTGCTAGTTATAGGTTCAAGATAAATGGAAGGTTGTCCAAAAGAATCGGTCCTTAAAGAGGGCTTAGACAAGGAGATCCTCTATCACCCTATCTCTTTATTTTGGCTGCTGAAAGCTTTACTATACTCATGGAAAAGGCTGCGAGAGATAATCTAATTTCAGGAATTAGATTAGCTCCTACAGCGCCGCCTATTACTCATCTTCTATTTGCTGATGATTGTATCATTTTTACAAGGGTGCAAGAAGATGAGATCTATCAACTCATTCAGATTATAAACAAATATACGGAGACATCAGGACAAAGAATCAACACTGAGAAATCCGGGCTGATTTTTGGAAGGCATGTACCTATTCAGAGTAAGGTGAACACAGAAGAGATCACAGGCATGGCGTCGTGGGAAGATCCCGAAAGATATCTAGGACTACCAGCGAGATGGGGAAGATCAAAAAATAAAGCATTGGAATGGATAGAGGAGAAAATACTAGATAAAATGCAAGGATGGAAAGAAAAATTATTAAATCAAGCTGGTAAGGAGGTCTTGATAAAAGCGGTAATACAGGCAATTCCAATCTATGCTATGAATGTCATTAAATTTCCAATATCCTTCTGCAAAAGAATCGAAGCAGCAACAGCCAGATTTTGGTGGTCGAATAATGAAAAGGAAAGAAGCATTCATTGGAAGAGTTGGACAAAAATGACAAAGAGTAAAAAGAATGGAGGCTTGGGATTTAAAGGCTTAGAATGTCAAAATATAGCACACTTGGCTAAACAAGCATGGAGGCTGCTAAAAGAGGAGGATGCTATATGGGCTCGAATTTTGAAGCCCATTTATTATCCTAATTGCAATCTATGGGAGGCAGAAGAAGGAAGAAACGCATCATGGATATGGAAGAGCATGTTGGAAGGAAGAGATTTTCTCAAAAGAAAGGGCTAGTGGAGTGTAGGAAATGGAGCTGAAATAGATATTTGGGAAGACAACTGGGTGCAGAAAAAGGAAAACTGGGAAGGTGTGTGGATTGTCAACTTCGAAAAGTGAGTGAGTTGATAAAAGAAGGAGAGGGATGGGATGCAAATAATATTCGAGATTTATTTCCTGACAACATAGCTGAGTTAATAATCAAAACACCAATTAGTCTAATCAATAGAAGGGATCATTTTGTCTGGCCGTATAGGAGCGATGGAGAGTACTCAGTTAGAACAGGCTACCACAACGCGAAGGAGGAAAAAGATGCCATAGTGGAGAACAGACTAAGCAAAGCACAAGTCAGAATTTGCAGAAGGTTTGGGAGACAATTTGGAGGCTACCTGTACCACAAAAGGTAAGAATGTTCTTATGGAAAGCAATGCACGGAATTCTGCCAGTGAATGCTAGCTTGTATCATAGGGAAATAGCAAAAATATCGTTTTGCAGTATATGCCAGCAAGCGGATGAAACTGTTGAACATGCATTATTGTTATGCCCATGGACTAGAGCTGTGTGGTTCAGATCGAGCTTACAATTTTTGCCTACGGTTCATAATGTGACATCTTTTGGGAGTTGGGTGATAAACACAATTGCAAAGATCAAGAGGGAGACTGCGAAGGACCAAGAAAAAATTTTATGCAAATTGGGATGTGTGTGTTGGTGCATATGGAAAGAGAGAAACCAGCACATATTTCAGCAATCACAAGTCAAACCAGAAAAAGTAATATTTGCTTCAGAACATCTAGCAGTAGAGTTTTATAATGCAATTGAGAAAATTAACAATGAAAATAGATCAGGAGGAGGCAGGAGCACAGAGAAGAAGAGAGTTACCTGGAGGCCTCCGCCCAAGGATTGGTTAAAGGTGAACACTGATGCGGCTTTTCACAGGGAAACAGGCATGGCAGCTTCAGCAGTGGTAGCTAGGGACTGGCGAGGAAAAATTGTCTCAGGGTTAACAACAACTTTCAAATCAACATCATGTTTAGCAGTAGAAGCTCAAGCATACAGAGAAGCACTCATTCTTATTAAAAATCTTCAGCTAGGAAAATGCATAATAGAAACAGATTGCTTACCTCTGGTTCAAGCAATTAAGGCAAAAATTTCTTTGGCAGAGACAGATGCAATCATCAGAGACACTCTCCATCTGTTGAATGAGGCTCCAGCTGTGGGAGTTACCTGGACTCCAAGAGACGGAAACAAATTAGCTCACCAACTAGCATCGATGGCAGCGGGGAATGGATTACAGAGGCAGTGGATAGTCAATCCACATGCTCAAATCAAGAATACAATCAGAACAGAAGTAGAACACTTTAGCAGGAGAAAAATATACAGAATCATACCAATTTGGTTCCATTTTCAACAAGCCATCAAAGACAACACAGAGAAGAGATTTTACCTGTGAGGGTGGGTGTTGAACCAGGGGAGAGTGAAGAAGCTGGAGTGGATGATCAGACTCGAGCATTTGGAATGCTTAGGTCAGAAACCGGGAACTACAACGAACCAACATAGATAGGGAGAAGGGCCCTTGGTAGAAGTCGCTGGCAGCCTCAATGCAACATGGGAGGTGCCACGGGAGGGGACGACAGGAGTCACCACAGGGCAGGAGTAGGACTTTTCTTAGAGAAATGGGCATAGCACCCTTGGGAGAATGGAACCACTTGCGCTTTGGAGCGAGGAAGCAACAAGCCAGGCGAAGCACAAATGGCCACCATTAAAGACGAAGAGCAGCCTTCTCAAAGCAGAGGAGACGCAGTTTCCACGACATTGAGAAATCAGCACCTGCAGAATCCAACTGAAGCCACTGATGAGGATCCGGGAGCTCGTTTTCATCCACATGCAACAATAGGCTGAAAGCTTTGGAAGATCTCTGGCTGAAGGTGAAGGAGAAGAAGAAAGGATAAGGGTCGGGTTGGGGGTGGGTCTCTGTGTGTAGTTCTTCGGGTCGGGTTGAGTTCTGATTGTATGGGCCGGGTCGGTTCTTTTGGCCTTAGGCCATGTCCAAAAAAAAAAAAACTTGCCTTTTATTAAATTTGGCTTCATGATAGCATGAAAATCTAACCTAGCACTAATTTGTCAGACTTAAATTTATCTAAGCGCAGGAATATTTGATGTAGAGAACGAGTATATTCATAGTGTAATGTCCCGCTCTCTATTAGAGTAGGATCGAAAAGGGAAAAGTTTGGTTGATAAGATTTATGTTTCTGCACATTCCATTGTTGCTTAGTTTGGTTCAGGATTTTGTAAAATGAGTAATTTCAAATTGCATATTCTGCATACGTCCTATCTCCCTATCCTCTTCTCTTAGTCCTGTTTTATTGTCTTATTTTTGTTTATGTAACTTAATTGTATATTGATCAAAGATTATGATGCATTTGCTTTTTTTTTTTTGGAGTTCTAATTAAAGTTGTTTCTATGTAATGAAGTTGGAAATTATTGCAATTAGCTTCTTGATCTCTTTAAAATATAATTTTAATATATGTATAAAGAACTGAAACCAACCAGGGAACACAATTTTTTTTCACCCGATAATTAGCCAGAGAAGAGAAAAAATTGTTTAAATATTGGTTGAAAAAAGTTGGCCTTAATTAAACCATTGTTAACATAGTTTTCATATGGAGCCCACTAAGAATTTATTAGGTACATAATAAAACGTTTTCCTATTATTCTTTTTCTATCATTATCGAATAACAAGAAGATAGACAGAGCTTCACTTTTAAATTAATGTACAATTTCATGATATTATATGTTGGTCTTTACCATTTTTAATATCTAGCAAGTTTCGTAAACTCAATGATGTTAGACAGTATTCTGGGACTATATTTAAGATGATTTTTTACAGATCTCATGAAATAATATTCTGATATTCCTTTTTATTCTTGAATTAGTTAGCTTATCAAAACAAAATATGATTTCACCTTTTAATGTTCCTTATTTTGACATTGGCCATTTTTTTTTACTTTTGATAAAAAAAAAAAACTGCTATGTTCCTTATTTCACCTTTTAATGTTCTTTTTTTTATCAATTTATTTTATTATTATTTATGATTATATTGATTTGGATGGGAGGTATTACTGCAAAAATGTTAGCATATCTTTTTTTTTTACTGTATTTTTTAACTCGGTAGGTCAAGGACTAATTCGTCACAAATCTGAGCTACATTTAAAGATTTATCGTTAGTCAATGAGTTACTGTATATACAAGACAGAATTCAAACTTTCGATACTTATTTAAGCAGACTAATAAACTAATTACTAGATCAATCCAAATTAGTTAAAGGAGATTCAGGAGAAAACACTACTATTTCTAGTCGTACGTGTAACAATACTTTTGAATTAGGCCGAAAGAATTTTCTATTCTCCTATTCATAAAATGTACCATATGTTTTTAACTATAATATTTTAATCATTTTAGAATTCAGCGGAGGTTGTTTAAATCTGAACTAAAAATCTCATCACTTGGTTAGCAGTTAGTGCAAAATCCAAGTTGAAACTATAATTTCCATTGAGCGAAAAGCACACTGCTTCCTAATTCAATAACATTTAGCTTCTTTGAGGTGATTTTTTTTCATCCCCTTTATATGGTTTCTAGAATTTTAATTTTGATTTGTTTTATTTTTGGAAAATTTCTTAGAAATAAAAGAAAAAGGCAACTTGGGTATATAAGAAATTTTTCCTCTTTTTAGCTATTTCTTTTCTTTTACTCTGTTCTTTTTTGTTACTATTTTTTGGTTGGTGGGTTGTTCAATGTGTTCGTATTTTCATGATTTATTGCCTAACTCAGTATATGGACATGTTTGTTCTTTGTTGTATTTAAATTCCTGACTGATGTATCACTTGGAATTTAGTGGGACTTATACACGTATGAAGATGTGGTTTGTGGCAATCAAAACTTAATACCCCTAACTAACGAGTGTATTATATTCGAGTTATAACCAACTATTAGTGAGGATGTTACCCTAAACTCTATAATAATTAATCTTAATAAATAAAAAATATTTTTGTATGTATTTATATATTTATTTATTTTAAAGTAAAAAATTACAATTGCCATTTTTAAAATATTAGTGCAAATTACATAAATAAACCATTAGAATTTTTAATTTACGTGAATGTCCTAAAAAAAGAAACATTACATACATGTCTTAATTGATGTTTTTATATAAATCGAATTTATTAATTCTAATTAGCCATTCTAGTATTAAATTAAATCGAATTGCATGTCCTCTTTGTATGACCAGGAACGCCACAACTTGTACAACGTCGTCGTTTCATTGGAACTTCACCTTGCTTGCCCGGTTCCGGTTCTGGTTTCTTGCCCTTCCTCAGAGCCCCCTTTGTTCTTGCAACTAGTGGGTCATTGAGCGCCGACAACGACGATAGCCCAAGTTGGCTTCCGACCCGGTCATACGCTCTTCGTTGAAGCGCCTCTGCGAGGTTGGCAATGTCATCCCTAGCCACAACAAACTCCGCGGCATCTTCAGAGCCAAGTTTAGCAACCAAACTCATCAACCCGGTAAGGGCACCATATCGAAGCAAGTGTCTTTGATGGCCATCTGTAACTTGGGATGGTTTCGACCTCCAGTCCTTTGCATCCTTGCACCACCTGCTCAGAATAAGGCCCTCCGGGATTTGTTCCAAACCCTCGTACTTCATCACACAGAAGATATGACTACATGGAATTCTCTCACTGTTTCACATTGAACACTCACACTCAATCTTTTCCTCGTTCGGATCATACAACACCTTGTGTGTTATATTAGGTTTTCCCATCTTCAAAAATTGGTATATGCTAGTGGTGGAAATGTTGTCCCTGCCCCTAAACAATAACATAGCATCACCCTTGATATGTTTCTTTACTTCTCTGAAAACTTCTCGTGTATACACCTTTGAGGCAAACAACTTGATCGAATCAAGGCCGGTCGTTAGCACCGGAGTATAATATATGGAATAGAATTGGGCTGTTACTTCATTATTACGATAATCTTTTACAACCCGATCTAAACTGTGTACGAGTTCCAAAATGCTATCAGTCGATTTAAGAAATCACTTAATAAAAGCTAAAAAAAATCTCATGCCCTAAACTGTTCAAGCTGTGATGTTGATGGTTTGATGAACCAGAAGGGATTAAGAGAGGGAGAGAAGTAAGTTCTTCTCATTGTTGAAGAGAATAAAAAATTCCTTTAGAAAATATTTGTTGAGTTATTACACCTTATATACTATGTATTCTTTATGTATTCTCACTAAAGAAATAATTACAATGGTAAGCCTATTATTGATAAAGAAATAATTTAGGTAACACTCTCCCGCAAGCTAGAATTGTGTAAATATAACAATCCTAGCTTGGAAACATTAGCAAGAAAAGGACCCGGTGGCAGAGCTTTGGTAAGAAAATCAGCAAGTTGATCCTTGGAACAAACTGGCATAAGATGAATGAGACCAGACAAATGCTTTTCACGAACAATATGGCAGTCCACTTCAATGTGTTTGGTTCTTTCATGAAAGATGGGATTATTGGCAATGTGAATGGCTGACTGGTTATCACAGAATAAAGTGATAGACTTTTGAAGCGGCAAACCAATGAAATCCATTAAGAAAGATAACCAACTAGCTTCACAAGTGACAAAAGCAAGAGACCTATATTTAACTTCTGCAGAGAACTTGGCAACTGTGGTTTGCTTCTTACTCTTCCCGCTAATGAGAGAGTTCCCAAGCATGAAGCAATAACCGGAAACGGAGCGACGGGTATCGGCACAGGTAGCCCAGTTAGCGTCGGCAAATCCAGTGAGATGTAGATTAGAAGTAGAGGAGAAGAAGAGCCAGTTGCAGGTCGGCCTTTTAAATATCGGAGTACGTGAAAAGCAGCCTGTAGGTGAGAAGTGGTTGCACAGTCCAAAAATTGGCTCAAACGTCCTACAGCATAAGAGATATCGGGTCTAGTGTTTGTGAGGTAAAGGAGTCGGCCAATAAGCTGTCTGTAAACAGTGTTATCTATTAAAATGGTACCTGATTCCTTTGAGAGTTTCTGAATATAATCAAATGGGGGTAGAGAGAGGCTTGCAATCTAGATAACCAAAATCCCTGAGAATGTCCATGGTGTACTCTGCTGATAAATGTGAATTCCAGAGTTAGAGCGTGCTACTTCCATTCCCAAGAAGTATTTGAGATCACAAAGATCCTTTATTTTGAATTTGTCATCCAAATTTTGCTTGATGGAATTGATTTCACCAATGTTATTCCCGGTTAAAACCAAGTCATCAACATATACTAGAATGGCAGTGAAGGTTTCAAATTATTTCTTGATGAAGAGTGAATGATCATAAAAAAACTACTTATAACCAGCATCCACAAGAGTCTGAGTGAGCTTAATGTTCCATTGCCTGCTTGCTTACTTAAGCCCATATAGAGATTTTTGCAGTTTACAAACCAAACCTGGTTGACATAGGCAAACTGGATGATATCTTCATATAAACTTCTTTGTCCAGATCTCTATGAAGGAAGGCAGTGTTGACGTCCAGCTGTTTCAAATGCCATTTCTTTACCGCTGCTAATGCTAACATTACTTGTAGGGTAGTTATTTTGACAACTAGACTAAAAGTATCACCATAATCTAGTTCTTGCACTTGAGTGAATCCTTTTGCAACTAGCCTCGCTTTGTGCCTATCTATGGTGCCATCGGAATTGAATTTTACCTGAAAAACCCATTTGCAACCCACAGCCTTCTTGTTTTTTGGGAGTTCAGTGAGACACCAAGTTCTGTTCTGATCTAGAGCTGTCAATTCATCTTGTATTGCCTTTCTCCAACATTCATGTGCAGCGCTTCCTCATAAGTGCTAGGTTCTTGATTTGAGGTGATGGCTAGAGAAAGTGACTTATATTTTGGGGTTAGTTTATCATATGACAAGTGTTGTGAGATAGGATATAAAGAGTTAGAGTTGGCAAAGTTGCTAGAGTGAGCTGTGTGGGTTGTCATACAATGATAGTTCTTCAAATAAGCAGGCAGTTTCTTGACTCTTTCAGACTTCCTAATAATGCAATCATGTGTGATGTCAGAGTGTTGTGATACAGGTGCATTGTTAGTGTGTGGTGTGGTAATGGGTGCAATGGTGTGTGAGAAAATTGGTGAATGCATTGAGCTTGAGAAATGTTCATTTGAATCTGTGAGTGTGGTATGTGTGGGTGATTGCAAATGATGTGTGGATGGTGTATCATATTGAAAAAGATCAATGCATTGTGGAGTACGAATTGGTACTACAGAAATGTCAGTGCTAGTGGAATGTAAAAATGGAAAATGAGTTTCATAAAAAGTTACATTTCTGGATATGAAAATTTCCTTTGATTTTAAATCAATAAGTCAAAAATCCTTTGTTCCTAATTTAAAACCAAGAAAAGCTATTTTTCTGGTTCTTGGGTTTAATTTTGTTCTTGAATTTGTTATTGTGGAGGCATATGCAAGAGAACCAAATACTCTTAAATATGAAAGGTCAGGTAAGTTACCATACAAAAGCTTGTAAGGACTAGCATTATCCAGGTTAGTGCTGGGCAGCCTATTAATTAGGTGAATGGCGTGAGCAACTGCGTATTGCCAAAAACAATGTGGAATTCCTTATTGAAATAGCAGTGCTCTAGCAACACCTAAAATATGCTGGTATTTTCTCTCTACAATCCCATTTTACTCTGGTGTTTCTACACAAGAAGTTTGGTGTAAAATTCCAGTTGATGCAAAAAAAGATTTTAGAGTGAACTCTAGCCCATTGTCAGTCCTTATACACTTAACTTGTTTTTCAAATTATATTCTGACAAAATTCACAAAATTAATAACCAATTATAATGCTTCAGATTTGGTTTTCATAAAAAAAATCCAAGTGAATTTGCTCTTGCCATCTACCACAGTCAAAAAATACATATGTCCTTCATTGGAAGGGACAGAAATAGGATCCCAAATATCCATATGAACTAAGTCAAAACAATCTTTTATTTTAGTGGTACTAAGATTAAAAGATAATTTCTTTTGTTTTGCAAAATGACATGAATCACAAGGAAGTTTTGAAGCAATACAATCTATAAAAGGATAATACTTCTTCAGAAAAATTAATTTATGCATGGGTATGTGTCCTAATCTAAGATGCCAAATGCTGTTGTGCTCACTGTGTGAAGGTGTGGTGGGATGAGTAGTAGTCGTAGTTGCTGCCAATGAAGCTTGCTTTGTTGGAAGAGGGAAAAAGTGAGAGAATTCTGGTTCTCTACTCATTGTATATAACCCTTTTATACACTCAGCAATGCCAATCATCTTTGATGTGGATCTATCTTGTATCTCACAACACTTATCATTGATTAACAGTTGACAATGTAAGTTTGAGGTTAAATTTGACACAGATATCAGTTTAAAATAAAAAAAGGAATGTATGAAACATTTTTGAGAAAAAAAATTTTAGAGAATGTGATTGTGCCAATGATGGTGCTAACAGTTTTGGTCCCATTTGGCAATATCACATTGATTAGAGCAATATTTTGAAAACTTGCAAAATCTTTTAAGTCAAAAGTCACATGATCTGTTGCACCAGAATCAATGACCGATAGTGCAGATTTTGGAGTGATAATACTCATAATTCTCGCATTAAAATGTAATGCAATGGTTTTACCTGGAGTGGAAGTCTGAATGGAATTAGTCAAAATTTGATTTGCATTATGAGGTTGTTGCTGCACACTTTTGTCTTTGATCAACTCTAACAAGGCAAATCTTTGCTATGAAGTGAACCCAGATCTTGATATTCCAGTGTTTTCTTGAAGACAATTGAGCTGAAATTGTTTGTCACTGAGTATATCATCATGCCCCTCAGTGATCACGTGATTGATGGTGGTGTTATGTTGCTGCCATTGATAGAAATGGGAGGAGTACCCATGCTTCTTATAGCATATATCTTCTGTGTGGCCTTGCTTGTTGCAATGAGAGCAAGCTAATATAGCTCCACGACCTCTACAATGGGAGGATCTGTTTACCATGTTCGCCATTTTGAGAAATCAATGAATCACAGAGTAATAGGGATTCAGATCTTCTTCCTTCCAACTCGTTGATCGGAACAGCTATGTTCACCAAGAAATAATATTGCGAAATAGCCTCTCATCAAACTCTATTGGATGAGTTTAAAGGAAGAGGTAAGAATGGGGGAAAGAAAATGTCGAAAGAAAAATTAGCGATAGAAAGAAAATGGCAAAATTGGATTGATCTCAATTCACAACTCTTTTTTTTTTAATTTGATTCATAGCTTGGTTGCTCTCCATGCTCACCGCACCATGAAGAAAATCTCATGCCCTAAGTTGTTCAAGCTGTGATATTGATGGTTTGATAAACCAGAAGAGATTAAGAGATGGAGAGAAATAAGTTCTTCTCATTGTTGAAGAGAATAAAAAATCCCCTTAGAAAATATTTGTTGAGTTATTACACCTTATATACTATGTACTCTTTATGTACTCTCACTAAAAAAATAATTACAATGGTAAGCCTATTATTGATAAAGAAATAATCTAGGTAACAAAAGCATTTATGCCTTCACATCTTGAAGTAGTCCTGTATCCCGCACAGAAGGTGCCCCTCAGGTAGGCCGTTGCCCAGCTATTATCAAGTAGGCCAAGCGACTCAACCAATGTCTTCCAATACTCTTCAAAGTCGCCAATTTCAAAATTTGCATACAGAGCTTTCTTAAAAACCTTGCGGAATTCTGTGTCCTTAACCCTTTGGACGCAGTTCTTCTCCAGGTGCCACCCGCACAGCCTATGCGTCGCGCTCGGCATCACCTCCGCAATTGCAGCACGCATCGTCTTATCCCCATCCGTCACCACTACACAGGGCTTCTTCTGTCCCATAACATCCAGCAGGTTCAACAACACCCACCGGTAAGTTCTAACCTCTTCATCCTCCAGTAGCGCGAACCCGAATATGCATGTCTGTCTGTGGCGGTTTGAACCAGAGAAAACCACCAGCGGCTTCCTATACTTGTTAGAACGATACGTTGAATCGAATGCTAAGACATCACCAAAGACCTGATAATCTGACATCATCTCACCATCCATCCAAAATAGGCTACCCAAATAATTATCTTCAGTCCGTGTGTAGCATGCGACCATCATCATGTCCGCATTCGCCTTGCCCTCCAAGTAACTGATAGTTGCTGCTGCATCACCATCACATATTCGCACAACCCTTTGCCCATGCACATAATTATACAAATCCTGCTTCGTAAATCGAAGCATGCCATATCCATCAGACTGCCCAGCCATGTAAGCCATTATTTTCGATGTTGCGATCCCAAACTGTTTGAAACTATCCACTTGTGCCTTGTCGCCATCACTCATCTTCCGGTGACTGGGAAGGAGATGTGTGAACATCGCCGGGGCAAGCTCGTGGTTGTGCTCGTCCATGATGGTTCTCACCTTCCAAACGCTGTGTTGCACATCGTAGTAAATCTTCAACTATGCCTTACAATCCGTCCGGCTCTCGAGCCTCTCCTCCCTTACTCGCTCAGGACGGTCGTAGTGCTTGGGATGTCTTGTCCCTTGTCGATAGCAGAAAAAGTCTCTTCTTACCAAAACCCCATTAACCCGAGCTACATCTCTCTTCCGAACTCCAAAACCCCCTGAATCTGGCAAACTCCTTGTACGCAGCATAAGCATCCTCCTCGGTTGCAAACTCTCTGCCCAGGAAGTCATCCACGAAGACTTGCCGGCTTGGCACGCCGCCTGCCTCCTCATTTGCACCGCCAGACCCCCTACAATTGACACCATCACCAAGACCTTTTTCCCTATCTTTGGGACCACCTTGGGGCTCAAAGCCCTCCTCGTCATCGTATTCGTCGTCAGTACCACGATAATGTCCGGAACAATCATCCGAACTGCCCCCATCGGAGTCTTGACCCTTACTGTCGAACATACAGTTGAACTCCATCGGCCACCGCTGTGCAACGTTCTACCCTGAATCCATACAAATCAAAGAAATGCAACTCATGACCGCAGTAGATATACACTAAAAACTTGAACCACAAATAAGGCATACAACCACTACATTGAATCTACTTTAAGATAGAATTCAGCAAGGACTATTTCAAATTGACGAACAGCAACTCATTATAATTCAATACAACGTTAATAACTGGTGAATCTATCGACACATTCATAACAAAAAAAATTAAGGGCATAACTAAACCATCAACAAATTAGCTACCATCAACTCTCTTTCTTAACTGAGTAAATTTAATTCAGTTGTTTCTGGGTTCAATGCAAAACATGGTTCATGGAGGTGTTACCAACCTAACCAAAGCTCATCAATTGTAACTTTTCTTAACTAATAACTTCAACAGAAAGACTAACAAGCTAAAGCCCATCTTCAGCACAAAATGGTTCTCATCACACCTATTAACAAAAGGGTGAAACACCCTCTCCACCTAATTATCACAGGAATTAAAATACTTTAACCAATAACATGTATTACAATATCACTTTCTTTTGAACATCTTACTCTACCTCCTATACAAGCTTCATTCTAAATCCCATACATGGCATGAAACAAAAAATCTAACCTTCCTTATCCTGCCTACCATCCGGTCAGTTCCCAGAGTAATAACCATTTTCAAAACCAAGAATCATCATGTATAAGACCAAACATAATACTCTATAGTTGTTTAGCTCCTAATTACAGTACTTGTTCCTTGTTTTCTTTGCCTCCTCCAACATATTTTTTTCCAAAGAATTACTCTTACAATTAGATTCTAAAATTAATTACCGCCGCATCAAAATATTACTTAACTAATTTTATATCCACTATATTTTCTCACTATACAATCACAGAACAAAAACAATACACCATTCACGTTCTGGATAATCCTATACCATTGCCTATTATTAAATTGCAATTATGGAAGATGAATGAGGATAGGGACCACGTAGCTCCTTACTTACCAGGATGACGAGTCGCTGGCGAAACTGGGGCTTTGCGCAGTGGGCCAGCACCTTCACCGCCTCGAACCACTTTGACCACAGGCTGATCCTACGCGCCACCGACAGGAGCGGCAGCAATAACACCAGCGACGGCGGTCCTCCTCACTGCACCTAGGGATTCCTTCGATGTTATGACATTGTCGAAGCCAAGACCCAAATGCTGGGTTCCAACCTTTTTTGTTTTTTGGCCCCAAACAAAGCCCATCTCGCGAGCCTTCCTCCAACGGAACGCGGGACGATCAAAACCCCGTTCGACTATACCCCACCAAGCCGGCTCCATCGCACCTTCCATGAGCTCACGTCACCTCCATTGCGCCAGCTGTATATTGCAATAAGGAGCCAACACGTGTCGACATGTGAAACTAAGTAAAAATAAATTTGTATATCTATATCAACTTTAATCTGTACACTAGCGCGACCCTAATAATAAATGATAATAGACATAAAAAAGTGAAGATAGTTTTTAAAATTTGAAGATGNAAGATTATGATATTATCAAATTCAATTCCGACAATTATTTTGAGATACTTTATCAAATGTTATTTATTTTGAGGAGTTGGGATGTTTTATATACGGTTTAACGGTTGTTTCTAATATTTTTGAAATCATAATCACTTAGATAGAGAGTAACGTACTTATTATGTTTATTAATATGATAATATCACAATTATTATCGTTATGCTAGACTATTTATACTATAATAGTTGATGACTATTATATTTTAAAAAAATTTGTTAAAAATAGAATATAATTAGATTTTTAGTTTGATCAATTACAAATCTAATTAAGTTTGTAAAATATTTTATGCATTTTTTATGAATAATTTTTTTTAATTGTTTTATGTATTTTTTATGTGTATTTAAGTGAGATAAGTGATTTATTTTACTTATTGTATGAAAAAAATTAAAAGATTCAACCTAAAATTATTATTAGTGTTATTTCTTTCAGTTTTATCTTTTTGATATAAATTATTAAGAACAAGTTTTTTGAAAGTCTAATAGAAAAAGTCTTTCGACGTCTTAAGTTATTAGGAATAAGTTTTCTAGAGGTTTAATAAGAAGAAATTATATTTTATTATTTTTGCTGTGTCTTTTGTTATTCTTTTTTCTTTTATAATTTGGTATTAGTTATAGATTGTAAGTAAAATTTTTATTTATCATTTTCAAGTATCTAAAATTTTAGATATTTGTTTTAAATTACTTTAAAAATTATTTTAATGTCAAATTGAAAGTTTCTATCATTAAGATTATCTTAGTTTAGTATCTGTTTTTTCTTTTTTTTTTTTAAAGTACCACTTATTTAAAGCTATTCAATAGTGTAGTTGCTATATTTGATGAATAAGACTAATATTTAAAAAGGGTCCTAAAGTTTTTATGGGGTAATTTTGGATTTGATTAAATCAAGAAATTACAAATAAGGTCGAATTTAACTATTATGCAATAATAAAGTATGATTTGGTCATTAAGGTGGAAAACAGCCCCAACTTATAGCAATTTAGCTATTTTTTAAGTCACCAAACAAAAAATTTGACTCTCTTTAGAAGCTAATTCTATAAGGTTTAAAAATGATAAGACAAAATTCAAAGTTGCTAATTTCAAAAAGAATCAAATAGATTATTATCATTGATAACTGATTACTAATAGATTTTATGAATCCGACATTAATTACCGTCTGAAGCTTTTTGAGGGGCCGATTTTATTTGCTATTACCGTTAGAATAAATTCGATCGGCAAAATTTGCATGCCATTTTAAGTAACACTCTAATAATTTTAAACTAGGCTTACAT
>NC_029794.2:11530402-11532457 GCF_000816755.2 Arachis ipaensis | reverse complement strand
TAATCAAAAATAAAAAAAAATGTAACTTTTTTGTTAAAATATGCTTTGCTAAAATAAATTTAAACTCTACACATATGTTAATGTGCAAAGAAATATTACAAAACCCTAAATTTTAAGAAATTTGATTTCTTTCTATGTAAATTTTTTTTTGAATAAATGAGCTTCAACATAAAAAAAAATTATTAAAAAAATATCTATTTAATGTTCTTCACTCACACTAAGTAAAAACTTAGGATTTCAAATCTTAATTTACAAAAAAGGAATGAAGATAAAGAATTTTTTTTGGATTAAAATAAAGCATAAATGACAAAGGAGAATGAGAAATTTTATGAAAATTCAATCCCAAGCAATAGGACGTCATTTTTGAATTTAAAAGACGGAGGTGGAATCGATTTGTCCCAATTATTAACAATATCTACGGAGGTGGAATTCAATTGGTCAATTTCTATTCTTCAAAAAACGCTTTATCTTTCGGTTAAATTGTTGTGGTAAAAAATAAATATTTATTCTATAAATTATAAATTTAATCATAATTAATTTTTCAATTTATTATTTTATTCCTCTCTCCGGTGAATATGATAGGAGTACCGAGTTGGTTTACCCATATAACACCATAATTTAACAAAATCTTCAAAAGAATGGGTTGTTGAAAATTTGGCTCTAGATTCTGACACTTAGTTTGGTTGACTGTACGTTGACACCGAAAGTTTCCTACCCCAATTTCTATGGATCAAAAGTGGACACATCTTATTATCTTGGAGGTTCACTTCTCCATTTGCATTTTGTCCTGGTAAATAATCACAATTCTTGGCATATTATATTCGCATTCAAATCATTTTCACTTTCCTTTATGCTCTTAAATTAGTTCATCAGATAACCTCTTATCTGTAGTTTAATTGTACAGAATTTGCATCAACCTCGTTTCCCAGTGTAAATGGCACCTACAGCTTCATCACCAGATGAACAGGCAAGCCAGTCTAAAATAATGTCTCCAATTTGCCCATTTGTTTCTTCGTTATCTACAGTTTCCATTCTGTTTTCTCTCAAGAATTGATTGTAAAATTGGTTATCAAAATATCTTAGTTTGGGTGCACATTGGACTCTCTTAACTGTTGATTAAGGAAAGATTAACTTCTTCAATTCAGCCACACCCTCAGTTATCGAAATGAAAAATATTTGCGCATCAGCCATTTAATGAAAATTTAGTCAAATCATTTCACCACTGTCAGCTATCAACTTTATGACTTTACATAAAGTTGAGGGCACCTGAATTTTCATCTAAAATAAAATGTTTTTATTTGGCCAAATGTTGGCAAAAAAATAATAAATTTTGTTGGTTTCCTAGCATTTCTCGTATACTTTTTTAAGATTACAGATTAAAATTAGTGATGTGAATGCATGCGATTATTTGGCACTTGACACAGCATGTGGTGGTAACTGGTAAATAACGAAAGGGTTTTTCTGGTTTTGGTGTTAAGGTTGTTATTGGAGAAGAGATGGATCATGTAAGGTTGATCACTTTGAACCGACCTAAGCAATTGAATGCTATCTCACCTGAACTGGTAAGTCACTCCTGTTAACTGTTTTAGTATTTCATGCTTGCTGGCTAAGTTATTTTTCAGCATTTAATTAATTGCTACTGTCTCATTTCATCTCAGGTTTCTCTGCTGGCATCATATTTGGAAAAGTGGGAGATAGATGACAAAGCAGAACTAATCATCATAAAGGTTGTTATTTAGTTTATAATCTTCTGAATTTGTTGGCATAAAATCGTTATTTGTTATGAATCCGCTTTCAGATTGAGTCCTTTTATTATAGCGCGTAAAAAAAAGATGAGAAATGCTAGGGGGCCATCAGAATTTACTGTTTTTTGCCATCACTTAGTCATCAACTCAATTTCTTTAGTCTAGTTTCTTTAGTTTAGTAATCCAACAATTTACTTTATCTCATACTTTTAAACATTGAATTTTAACTGAGGCCAAAAATAATAAATTCTGATGGCTCTCTAGCATTGCTCAAAAAATATTTTAGGCTGCATTTGGATATAGTCTTTGA
>NC_029794.2:11525248-11530316 GCF_000816755.2 Arachis ipaensis | reverse complement strand
ACCATTAGGGTGTGTTTACTGTTTGGAATGCAATGGAATTAGAATTGATTTGATTGCAGAATCAAACTCTTTATTTGGAATCCATGAAAATATGAATTAAATTGATTTGTAAATTCCATGGATTTACATTATAACTAAATTCAAATCCCTTCCTATTTTTATATAATTTGGTTGGAATTGAAATGATTTAGTATGTTAAAAATATAAAAAAATCAATTTTACCCTTCGTATATTAATATAAAAGAGAAGGGTTTGGAGAAGAGAAAAGGTGGTAGAGGTCTAACAGTAGCAGGTGGTGGTTATTGGTAGTGATAAAAATTTGTATGGAAATAAAGGATGAAAATGTAAACTCAAATCATTATATAACTCTCAAATCAAATCAATTTCTATTTTATATAATCAATTCCAAACACAATAATTCATTTCTAATTCAATTTGTTGGAAATCAAATTAAAAAATCAGTTCCAGAAATATTTGGTTCCAAACACACCCTAAAAGTGGGGACAAAAAATATCTATGTTTATGTCTCTTCATCTTTGTATTTCTGCCTTAAGAAAGAAAAGAATAGATGTTATTAACTAAAAAGAGAACTAACATTTTTTATCTCATTTTTTTAGAATAATTAATATGACTAATAAGTAATTATGTTGGTTTAATTGGAACTTATGTATGCTTGGTTCTGCACACTTTTTTTTTCCAGGGTGCTGGTAGGGCTTTTTGTGCCGGAGGTGATTTGAGAGTATTCTATGATGGCAAGAAAAAGAGTATGTACATCATTTTCTATAAAGTTTTAGAGCAATATGATGAAACAAAGTAATAGCAATTGCACTCTTTTAGAAAGGGTAATTTATGTGTATCACCTGAATTGGTCTAAAATCAAGATGTTCCTAATCATTTCCTTAATTTATAATCAATGTGCTTAATTATAACTGGACAAGTATTTGGGACCAGAGGGGGTGAAAAATAAACAAGAGGGAGTGTTTTCCATGATTGTAAATTCTCATTTTGGACAGAGGATTCATGCCTTGAAGTGGTCTATAGATATTATTGGCTTTGCTATCACATTGAGACCTACAAGAAAACTCAGGTTCTGTTTAGGATCTTAATTAATTGCAGTTTCTTGTTTACCAATATGCTTCAGAAAGTGATATTACAATGTCTACAATGTTGTTATTCCTATAACAGGTTGCTCTTGTTCATGGAATTTCAATGGGTGGAGGTGCAGCTTTGATGGTCCCTATGAAGTTCTCAGTTGTTACTGAAAAAACTGTGGGTATTTAGCACTTGCTTGGTTTTGATTAATTCTTTCACAAACAAACGAAAAGTGTATATTATCATGTGTACAAAACTACTTAAACAATCTTATTAGAGATCAGTTTCTGCATAATTTCTGATTAAATTTGTATAGAAAGTGTTATTGGTTTTGATTTTGTGGTGTGTGAAAAACAAATGCTTTGACAGGTTTTTGCCACTCCTGAAGCAAGTTTTGGATTTCATACTGATTGTGGATTCTCTTACCGTCATTCTCGCTTACCGGGTCATTTAGGTAACCACATTTACCTAAGAATTCCTTCTCTTAATGTTTTTTTCCTGTTAAATGATATTAAAGAAAAGAAGAGTGAAACAAGTTAGTAGATCACAGACAAAATTGTAGAGATGATAATGCACAATAAAATTTGTAGGTGAATTCTTGGCACTCACTGGAGCACGGTTGAATGGGAAGGAATTAGTTGCAGCAGGATTGGCAACTCATTTTGTCTCCTCTGAGGTTCGATAATCTCCGACTAAAGTACCGAAACTGACTATAAAAGATTATAACAATCGGTTATATTTTGCTTCCGTTAGGCAATTTAACCAATCGTTAACCGTATATGCGGGATCATTCACTAACGACATATTACTGAGCAGTTAACAATTGGTTAGATTTGTCTAACGGAGGAAATCTTTCATAGTTACAAGTTAGTTTTAATTATTCATAATCAGATTTATGAGTGTGATAATCTTTCATGATCAATTGTACTACTTTAACTATCAATTGTACTAGTTTGTGTTGTAGTTGAACACATTCCAACACTATGCCAAAACTTCAGAAACTTGAATTATTTTATTTCCACTTTCCCTTACCTGATATAATATGTATCTCATTATTGAATATTTTTATACTAAATGAGAGAGAACAAAGTGGGGTAGGGTGAAATACAGCGGATGTTTTGCGAAAAAGTGCTTTATAAGGATCTGCATTCCTACAAATTAAGTATTTTTTTTTTTAATTTATAGTTTGCTACAGCTTAATTGAGGCCTGATTTGGCTATTCAAAGACGAACATTGTTAGATACTATTTTCTAATCAGTAGATATAAAATGGACTTCAAGGGTTAATTTGATAAATAATGATAACATTTTATATGTACCAGAAAATTGTGGAACTTGAGAAGCGCCTGATTAGCCTAAATTCCGGTGATGAGAATGCTGTAAGATCAGTGATTGAAGAATTTTCTTCAGAAGTCAAACCTGATGAAGACAGTATCTTAAACAAGTAATCACTATTTCATCAATGATATCCAAATTTCTTTTCTGATTAACCGAAAATTGCACTGTATTAATGACAGTATTTGGAGATTTTCAGGCAGTCAGTAATTGATGAATGCTTCTCTAAAAATTCCATTGAAGAAATTATAAAATCTTTGGTAAGTTTCTTACAAGTTCCTTGCATTATTTTCTTATTTCGCTCATGTCCTCTTTCGGCTACATATGATATGACTGTATGCTTTTCATCTAAAGGAAGCTGAAGCACAAAAAGAAGGAAATGAATGGATAGCTACAGTTTTGAAAGGAATGAAAAGAACATCACCGACCGCATTGAAAATAGTATTAAGATCGGTAAGGACTTCGTGATATATATTTCCCATGATCCAAGACTGGATTCTAGGACTCCATTCATTTCATTAATTTTTGGGCCTATAAAATTCATGCTTAATGAAGCAGAAGAATATTTTAAGTTTTTCTTTGTATTTAAAAGCTACAATGTTTTTTATGCTAGTTTTCCAAATTACTCCCTTTTGGAATTTAAATGAGATTAACGAGGACAAAACACAGAAATAATCCCAAGCCTTTGGACGTTATGTGAATGAATCAAGAAAATAAGTTCTACATGCTACTTCTAGAATTTCGTGTTGCTCGAATTGCAGTTAAGCAGCATCTTGAATATATGTGCAGGTTCGCGAAGGAAGGAATGAAACACTGTCCGAATGTCTAAAAAGGGAATTTAGATTAACAATGAATATACTAAGAAGTACAATATCTGAGGATATGTATGAGGTAATTGTAGTATGCTTATTGAATTTCAGAACAAGTTTTTTAGACACAAAAGAGGCTGCTCAGTTTTACTTTTTGATGTCATCTGTACTAAAATCTGAGGCAAAATTTTCTGTCTTTTGATGAGAAGGGTATTAGAGCTCTCACAGTAGATAAGGATAATGCTCCAAAGGTATTCTTTCTCTTTCTCTCTTTTGTTCTAAATATGCATGCCCCAAGATTAATGACTTCTTTTCCACATTTTATTAAATTCTTCTAATCTTAAATAGTCTTATCCTAAACTAGCTAGCTTAACTATTCAACCCACATCAAAGAACATTTCTTGTAACAAACAAAAATTGCTTCCAAAACACGAATTTGGATCCTCTAAAGTAAAAGGAGTTTTACCATTGGATGCTGCATAACATTAAAAATGGAAATTGTTTTGCATTTTATTGATCCTGGTGAAATCCTTTACTTTACTAGGAACTACTGTCCATGTTTGGATGGCAAATACACATTTACATATGCATCAAAATCAAGTTAAGAAATGGAAATTATGTCCAAGAAAACCATGGACATGGTATGATTTACATAACAAGTCTTGAATGTTGTGTAAATTACAAGACTTGCTTTTAAATCTGTCATTACAAGGGATCTGTTTTAAATGTGCTTTTTTCTCTTTTCTTTTCTCTTTTCTCTAATTATGAAAAAAAAAAAAAAGGATCTTGTCTATAAACTTGTTTTCAATTTAAAAGATGAGAAATAAAAGGCATTGTTCTTTTTCTCTTTCACTAATACTAATTACTAAGTAACATTATCAGTGGGATCCTCCGTCGCTAGACAAAGTAGATGATCGAAAGTTGGACTTGGTTTTCCAACCATTTGAAAAGAATTTGGAGTTGCAGATTCCAGAAAGTGAGGCGTGCAGGTATGGTTTCTACTTGAATTTTGATTGATTGATTAAGAACTACAGTACGAATGATTATGAATTTATGATGCTAATAAAGTTACCATGAAAGACAGAAATGAGAAATCTAAACTTGCCCATGAACAAATTAAGTCTTTTTTGTGGAGGGGCGGGATATTGGTTATAATTAAGTCACTACCCTTTAAAAGTTTTTAATTAGGTCTCTACACTACTTTTAAATTTATAATGATGTAATCATCATTATCGTTCTAAAAACATTTAACTTAACGGAATATGCTAAGGTATATTCGCTACTAAAGACAAACATGTTTTTGTAAGGTCTACTATTAAAAATGATATAATTACAATTTTAAAACTAGTGTAAGGACTTAATTGAAAATTTTTAAAATGTAGGGACTTTAATTATAAATTTGGAAATACTATAAAGACTACTGGAGTAATTTAACTGTTTTTTTATAAGTAATTTGGTTGAGAAAATTATCTAATCAAGTTTTGTTAAACCAATATTTTATTTATTTATTTATTTATTATTATTATTATTATTAAGTTAAACCAAATTCATTAGTAAAACCAAAATCTCTTGTGTGTATTCCAAACAGGTGGGCCGGTAAATATGAGAATTCAGCTTATGCGGTTCCAAATTGAGCAATATAAAAAGGCTTGGGTGTTGCTTGTCTCTGAGTTGGATGCTACTTCTTTAAATACTACTCCAAAAGATTGTCATGATTTTTTCTACCTGCTTAGCTTGGATACAAATAAACTACTGTTTGATGTGATGAATAGATTATTATTATTATTATTATTATTATTATTATTATTATTATTTCAAGAAAAAAGGATCAAT
>NC_029794.2:11518677-11524817 GCF_000816755.2 Arachis ipaensis | reverse complement strand
GGAGTTTTATGAAGAACTTTTCTTTCTTGTTAATACAATTTTGGGAGAGTAGTGATGACAAAATATACAACATGAAATAAAATAAGAGGAAGAGTAGTGAGGTCAAATTTAATAATATAATAAGGGCAATTATACATAATTTTTATGTAGTGCTTAAATACTTTCAAATTTTAATAGGCCTTTGGCCTCACAACTATATGAGTGAATCCGTTCTTGCCGCATGACTAAAATGGAGTTCTAGCATCTTAAAAGTTTTGTATAATGGCAACTGTTGGCGAAAATGTTGATGTTTTTTTAGTATTAACTAGTTTTATTGATTTTTGCAGAGATTTAATTCTTGTGTCCATTCAGTAATTATGTTTATGCTCATACTCCAAACATCAAATAATCAGGTATTTTCCAAATGTGTTAAAGCAATATAGATGCGAGTAATTAATAAATCAACTCGCACAAGTTGATGTTGGTAACCGCCTTCATGTATTACACACAACAAAAATCTAGAAAGCAAGAAAAGAAACTTCAATAAAAGTCAAATTTGTTAGATTGAATACAGGTGCTAGGAGAGTCTTTGCACATAGTCAAATTGAATTAGAATAGCCAACTAATACAAGTTGAAAAGTGTAAGAAACTTACAAAGCAGATTTTTTTTTTTGCAGCCATTGCCAATATATCACTATATAATAAGAATATTTAAACACTAGTTTTAAGTTTTTCTTGTCAAGTAATATATGTTCAATGAATGAAAAATGCCTTGAATTAGTATTAGAAAGTCTCCTCTATTTTTTTCTTATGTGTATGGGTAAGTTTAAGAGAAAAAGAAGATAGTGTTATTTATGTTAGTGAGTTATCATGGGCTAATTAATTGTGGTTGTTAGACTCTCATTTGATATCATAATTAGTTTAATCTAGCGCCAATCATTTGAGTGTCTGTAAAGTGTGGGATAGTTATCATATAATTGTTTGTTCATATAAAGTTAGTATGTGAAACACTTTTAATATTGTGTAGTCTGATCTCAAATTACATGAAAAATGTGATTATAATTATTGAGAAATTTTGATATCTACCCATTTAAAAGTTCAAAATCTATGAAACTTTATTGAATCGGGTTTATCCTTATCTTCCCTCTCTTCAACGCTGATTTTTCTCACTTTTACTACTTTCATTTTTATCTCATCATCACAAATATTTACTAAGTTACTAAGAGTGAAGAAAGAAAAGAAACAGAAAGAGAAAGAGGTAGCCAAAGTTATAAGAGAGAAATAATAGAGAAGCAAACAAATTTTGAGTTTATCCAACTTCATCTCCAATCTTTACTAGAATAAGACCTCATCTTAAAAAACCAACCAAACCAAACAACTCGTCTCTATTAGGATTTGGTTGAATTAGTCCCACATTGCTTAGGATAGCAAATGGAGTGGGTGGCCTAGGCTATAAATATGAGGCTAAGTTCTCCATTTGTTTTTGCACCAGTCAGAAACACTTTAAGCTTGTATCTGATTGTTCTTTTTCTCTGTACTCTTTGATTAGAGAGTGTTGTGAGGTGTAGTTAGATATTTGCTTTGAGAGAGTGTGGGTGTACTGGGGTACCGGTGTTAGAGAGAAAGAAGTCTATGTGTTGTAACAATTTTCACACAGTGATATTCTCTGGTTGTCATTTGACAACGGCCGTGGTTTTTTCTCCAGTAATTGGAATTTTCACGTTAAATTCTTGTGTTGTGATTGTGTCTATTTTATTTCTCTGTCAAATATGTTTTCTCAAGAGGGAATGGTGTCTTATTCCCAACAAGTGGTATCAGAGCTTCGGTTCAGTGGGATTTATTCTTAGTATGCTTTGTGGTTGCAGCCTAGTTTGACCTTCCACATCAGAAAAGAATTTTGTCCTGTGGCTTGAGGTTGATCTTTGGTTGCTGTTGTTGTTGCTGGAAGGTAGTGTGATACTGTGAGAGTGTTGTCTGGAAAGGTTCTGGCTAAGGAAAGACTTGGTATTTAAGTGTGTCCATTGTGACCCACCTCTCTTTCCTGGGGACCCTTCCTAGTGCACGGTCTACAGTTGAGTTATACTATTCCAGTATACGGTTGCAACAATGTCAGGATATTCAAGTGCTGTGAAGCTTGAAATAGAGAAATTTGATGGAAGAATCAATTTTGGCTTATGGCAAATACAAGTCAAGGATGTGTTGATACAATCAGGTTTGCACAAGGCGTTGAAGGAGAAGATCTCTGTTATGAAGGATGAAGAATAGGAGGAACTAGATTTGAGAGCTGCAAGTGCTATTCGCCTTTGTTTGGCTAAGAATGTTCTTGCAAATGTGCAAGGAATGAAAACAGCCAAGGAACTTTGGGATAAACTCGAAGGGTTGTATCAGTCAAAGGGCATCTCAAATCGGTTGTTATTGAAGGAGCAGTTCCATAATCTAGCATGGATCACAATGTGAAAATCTCCGACCATCTTAGTGCTATCAATGGTATTGTCTCTGAATTAGAGGCAATTGGAGTAAAAATTGATGATGAAGATAAGACACTGAGGCTCATATTGTCTCTTCCCTCTTCCTATGAATATATCAAACCTGTTTTAATGTATGGGAAGGAAACTCTGAATTTTGAAGAAGTTGCCAATAAGCTCATTGCTGAAGAAAGAAGAATGAAAAATGAGGGTAACACTTCATCAGATTTGGCGCTTGTAGCTAGAAGTGACAATTATGGAAAAGAAAATCGTGGAAGGAGTGTAACATGCTGGAAATGTGGAAAGCCTGGGCATGTAAAGAGAAATTGTCCAGGTAATGCGGTTTCAGAAAAAGACTCTCAATCTGATACTTGCAATATTGCTCTCTCTATGAGAGAAGATGATGTTCTCTAGAAGACAAGAAGTATCCTCATGGTATTGCCGCACTGCCATGGATAAGGATAAGTTGTGGCAATCGGGTCCACAATTGCACACGGGCATTGGTTGGCGTTGAGATGCAAGGTGTGTGGCGGAGTTAGGTCGATGGCTGAAGAACTTCCAGGAAAAGCCAATTTGGAAGTTGCACCATGAATTTTCAGCAAGGTTTCGCTCTATACCAAGGCGAAATGCTTGGAGTGGTCTAATTCCAAGTGAGTATACTTTCATGGTGGAGTATGATAGTTCTTTGAACTATGATTGTCGGTATAGATAATGGCAGCAAAGAATTGTCGGTGTTGACAATGGAAGCTGAAGATGTGTGACTATTTCAATCAAGGTGGGGATTGTTAGGATTTGGTTGAATTAGTCCCACATTACTTAGGATAGCAAATGGAGTGGGTGGCTTAAGCTATAAATATGAGGCTAAGTTCTCCATTTGTTTTTGCACCAGTCAAAAACACTTTAAACTTGTATCTGATTGTTCTTTTTATCTGTACTCTTTGTTTAGAGAGTGTTGTGAGGTGTAGTTAGATATTTGCTTTGAGAGAGTGTGGGTGTACTGGGGTGCCGGTGTTAGAGAAAAAGAAGTCTATGTGCTGTAACAATTTTCACATAGTGATATTCTCTGGTTGTCATTTGACAACGGCCGTAGTTTTTTCTCCGGTGATTGGAGTTTCCATGTTAAATTCTTGTGTTGTGATTGTGTCTATTTTATTTCTCTGTCAAAGGTGTTTTCTCAAGGGGGAATGGTGTCTTATTCCCAACAGTCTCGTCTTCTCCATTCTCATATCAAAATTTTAAAGGTTGGTGAAGAAAATTTCTCTTTTCTTTTCTTCATAAATTCGATTATCCATGTCACTCTATGGAATTATGTTTGTTTTTTTTTCTTATATATAAAATCATCTCTAAGAGCTTCTAAAAGAGTAAAAAGAACATCAATCTTAAGCTCAAGGTGAGAAGAATTTCTTTTTCTCTTTCTTTCCTATTCAGTCACATTTTCCTAAGGAACAAGAAATTGTTGTTGATGTTGTTTGTTCATGATACAAATCTTAGGAACCTCAAAAAAATTTCACACCAAATTTCAATCTCTAAAGGGTGAGAAATCTTTCTCTTTTCCCTCCATGACCATTCGGCCATAAGGCTTTATAGTGATTAAAAGTCGTGTTGATTTTCATTTAAGAGGTTTTGGTGACCACAAGGATTAAAGTGATTTGGAAGAATTAACAAGGTGAGGGTTAGAATAGTTAGAATGACCCATATATGATTAATACACTCTTATTGATGTTTTCATGATGATTTGATGATTATTGATGACTATGAATATTTATATGGTGACTTCTGTGGTGGCTTGTTGTTTGGTGGCTAAGAGTGACTTTCTTTTGACTATCCAATGATATAGGGGCACATGTACAGTAGACAGTCAAACAAAAGAGTGCATCAACTTTTAGCCAAAACTAGCAATGAGTGCTAACTGCTAAGTGCGGGAACATTAAATATTTACTCCAGGGACATGAGCGGGATTTTGATATAGGTCAAAGTTTGGGTACAAAAAAATATAGTTGAAAAATTAGCTGGATATCCAAAAAATTCTTTATAGCCCAAAAGAAGAGGCAAATTATGAATTCCGTTGTAGACGAAATCAAAAAACGAGGATAAAAGTGATTCTTATATGTCTGATTTAAAAAGAAAAGGAAAAAGAAAAGAAAAAAAAATCATTCAATAAATTTTTGTTATGTTAAATTAGGATAAGCTTTAAGAATGATATCCCATTATTGACTTGCTGACTCAAATTAATTATAGATTCTGTGCAGCATGATTAAGGTATGAAATGAAAACCATAAAAAAAGTTTGAGAATAAAATTTAGTTATATTAATTTAAGTAATTAGATTCAATTGAAAAAAAATAATTCATTGTTGTAATTTTAAAATTTAAAGTATTTTTTTGAGAATAAGAATTTGTTTATTGTATTAGAAGCTAAAACTTGAGTGAGAAAAAATTTAAAAGAACCTTTCGTTGCTTTTAAAGAGACAAATTACGTAGCAGTATTAATTATATCAATAATATTTAGAAAACAATAAAAATTAGTTTAATATAAATAATTATAGATTATTTTATTTAATATTTATTAATTATTATTAAAATAATTATATATTATATAAAATTTAGTTATATTAATTTAAGTAATTAGATTCAATTGAAAAAAAATAATTCATTGTTGTAATTTTAAAATTTAAAGTATTTTTTTGAGAATAAGAATTTGTTTATTGTATTAGAAGCTAAAACTTGAGTGAGAAAAAATTTAAAAGAACCTTTCGTTGCTTTTAAAGAGACAAATTACGTAGCAGTATTAATTATATCAATAATATTTAGAAAACAATAAAAATTAGTTTAATATAAATAATTATAGATTATTTTATTTAATATTTATTAATTATTATTAAAATAATTATATAATTTTAAATATAATAAATATGTAATTATAGATGTATAATAAAATAATTGATTAAATTAAAGTTTTCTAATATTAAAGATTTTTTGTTATCATAAAGTATAAGTAATCTTAAATTTTAATTTAATTGGTTTGAAAATTTTGTTTTTGTAAATTTCAATAATCAAGACTTTTCAGACAATACGCACGCTTTTGGTTTTAGCCAATATTTCATTATTGCAAAAGCGTGCGCATTGTCCGAAGTGTCTTGATTATTATTGAATTTTACAAATATAAATTTTTTAAACCAATTAAATTAAAATTTAAGATTATTTATGGTTTATGATAAAAAAAAATTTTAATATTAAAAAATTTTAATTTAATCAATTATTTTATTATACATCTATAAAAATATATTTATTACATTTAAAATTATATCATTATTTTAATAATTATTATTAAATATTAAATAAAATAATTTATAAATTAGACTACATCCAACAAGTTTTTCAATTATATGTTTTTGTCCGACTCAAACTTTGGCCCATGTCAAATTTTTGGAACCCAAAGTCTCACCTATGCCCCTGCAGTAAACTATTAATGTTACTCTACTTAGCACTAACTGCTAGTTTTGACCGAAAGTTAGTGCACTCTTTCATTTGATTGCTTGCTGCACGTGTCTCTATACCATTGGATGGTCAAAAGAAAGCCACCCTTAGTCATTGAACAACAAGTCACCGCAGAACTCACCTATTTATATTTATGTTGATAATTGAATGATGAATGAGTCATTGATATCCTTTATAAGTACTTAGTATGAATTTTGGAT
>NC_029794.2:11508640-11518556 GCF_000816755.2 Arachis ipaensis | reverse complement strand
TAGAAATCAAGTAAAAAAAACTGAAAAAGTGATGTTCATTAAAGTTAAGTGTGTAAAAGTTTGAAAGAATTCAAGAAAAGTGAGTAAAAGAGCCTAAAAGTGTCATAAACAAAAGATTTTGAGAAATATAAAATTTGTATGATGCACCAAATATGATCATTAGGTAATTTAGAGTAAAGAGTGGGTTAAAAGTGTAAATAATAAGAGATTAGGTATAAAAATAAAAAGATGAATATAGATTCGGGTAAAACCATAATTATATGAAAGATTCAAGTAAAAAATATAATTAAGATAAAATTATGGGTATAAATAATAATTTTAGTAAAATTTAGGGATAAACTTATAAATATAATAAAATACTAGGATAAAGATAAAAGAATAAGGGTAAAATAATAATTTAGACTAATAAAGGATAAATTTATCATTAAAGAAAAGATTTAAGGGTAAATTAGTAACTTAGAAGGTATAAGGGGTAAAATTATTCTTTTAGCAAAAGATAAGGTTAAAATAAGTAAATCTAAAAACAAAGGAGTAGAATAGTTATTTCAGTAAAATATAAAGTTAAAATAGTAAAAATAAAAGTACTAAGGGTAAAATAGTAATTCTAAAAAAATGTGAGGATAATATAGTAAGAATTGAATGTTAAAGAGCAAAATACCAAGGGTAAAAAGATAAATATGAAGAAAAATGGCATAAAAATCTTTTAAGAAATATTAAAGGACAAAAATCAATATGTAAAAGACTAAGGATAAAAGGTTTCTTTAGAGATAAAAAGGACATTGTTGATTGTTATATGAAATGATTAAGGAAAAAAGGATCACTTAGAGAAGAAAATAGAAAGTTAAACAGAAATGCCTTAAGAAATTATAAAACAAAATTATAAAGTCCCAAGATGCTTATGAACTTATAACGCTTAGGAGTGGAGGTTTCATCATGCCTAGCCAGTATTGGATGATGTGGGGATACTCACCTGTATGTTGAAAACCGTTTCTTAACTGGGAGCTTATTGTGGTGTCAAGCTCTAAGATGATTGACAAATGTCCTGAATGTACATGATTCCGCTAGTGAGGCACGTATGCTAAGTGTATATAGTTGAGAAGTCATATTTGGACTTAGTCCCAAGTAACGTTGGGTTACGGGTAGTAAACCGACGTGTGAGCTCATAGCTTGCAATAGGGATAGACATGCATCATGATTGTTTGCTATATTTTCTCTATGACTCGTGATTGTGTGTGTTTATGATTGTTGTTTTCTTTACTGTTATTGTTTTATACTTGTGTACTGTATATGATTGTCTAAAGTTAAGACTATAACAATATAAACTCTAGATTAAAGTACTAGACTACCTCGACCTTCCCTCGTTATACCCTGTTGGGAACCTTAGGTTCTCATTCCCTTATATTCACCGTTCTTATAGATGGGTTCGGGAGTTATATTCTTTCAAATTCTAGATATATTCACCTAAGAGGACACAATTTGGGGTAGTACCGTCATCTAGGGAGAGCCTTGTATTCGTATATATATATTTCATGACCGTCCATTTTTACACCCGTTATTTAGTCCGGAATTTGACCCAAACAGGCCCTATAATTTCCTTCTTGCCGAATTACATCACGGAGGTGCACATTATCTGTTTCCACCTTAGCCTCTATTTAAGGTGGATCATATACCTGAATTCCCACCATTGTTTCATCCTAACTCACCTCAGTGGTTTGAGCCTGATTTGCAGCCAGCCATGCTACATGAACCTTAGCCAGACCCTCAGCCAGTTGATCCTTAGATAAAGCAGTTTGGACCCCTTGGGGAGGCACTTGCTCCAGTCGTGGCTAACAACTTTCTAACCAATTCTTCAATGGAGGAGGATCCTTTTGAAGAGATACCTGGATGGGAGGATCAGATGGCAACAGATTTAGCTTCTAGTTTATCTGAGGAGAGTGTAGTTGGGGAAGGTGGAGAGTCGGGGTCCTTGGCCAAGGCCACCTGTGAGATGTCATCAGGCAGGGATTTATTTTATGACACCTATCGATGATCCTAACTCTAGACGCTAGATATTTTTTACTCTTTTTTTTAATAGTATTTTCTGATGGTTAAGGCTTTTACTATCATTAGCTAGCTTGAGTTCTAGATTAGGGGCTCCTATTTGGGTCAGGTCCTGGGGTGTTGTATGTAATATATGTATATAAGCTTAATATGTACTAGTTTCTGGACGATATGTATCTGGGTCTGATCTATTTGCTATGACTTGTATTCTCTATGGTGATATACAAATTGAGCTCTTGAGACACTCATGTATGATATATGTTTTTATTATATATTCTGCTATATCGATGTATGATTTTATTTATATATGTTTTTAATCTCAAACACAAATTTATAAAACTTGACTAATTTACGCAATTTGGACAAGCGTAACAGGTGATGAGTACTAAATACCGGTTTAAAATTTTTTAAGTTAAAAATCAACAATTAACACTTTCAAAGTTTGGTTTAAAAAGATTTTACAAATTCAAAATAATAACCGAGAGTTTAATCATGAGTTGTTCTCTCTTGGAATTACAATATAGTGCATAATCATTGGCTATGAAAAAATTAGAGATTTGATCACAATTAACGTGAATTGAAATAGCAAAAAATTAAGGAGCAATAAACGGCAAGACAAATTAAACTAAGGTAATTAAGACAATTAACTTGGAAAAGAGAGTAAATTCAAGTTCTAAAAAGATCTTATCAATGGTTGAAGGTTAAGGATCACTATCCTTATTACTAATTACAACATGATAATTACAAAGAACAAACTCAATTCGTTAACCTCTATGAATTGAGAAAAGTCAATTAGGCTTAATTAATTTTAATACACATGTCTTAGCCAACTTACTAATTGAATGAATTTATTCAAAGGTTAGTGTTAGTAGAAACAAGATTAATTAACATCTATAATTATTAATCAACTTGGATATTAGTAATTCAAGATTACTCAAGTTTCTAATCCAAGCCAAGAATGAAAATCTTTTTTTTTTTTTTTACCAAAGATAGGGAGACTCGAACCCGCGACCTCTTAGATAAGTATGAGGAGACTATGCCATTTGAGTTATAACTCATTGCGAACCAAGAATGAAAATCTACTCTATAAATAAGTGAGACATTTCATCAAAACTTGGTATACATAAACATAAAGCATCATAAATTGTAAAAATTAATAAAAGTTACAACTACCCACTATAAGAATTCAATAATATCAACTCAAGTAAGCAATAATAAAATATAGAACATCAAATTCATGCATGAAAAAATAAATTCAATAAGAATTCATAAACTAAATAATATAAACAAGAAATTAACAAGAGAATTCTATTAAAATAAGATAGTGGAACAAAAAAATATAAATAAAACTAAAATTTAACAATATTAGGAACTAAAACTAGAGAGAATTTTATGAGAAATTCTAAAAACTCTAGAGAAAAGTTGAAACTTCTCTCTTTAGAATTATGCTAATACATACTAAAAAAATTAAACCTAAAAATTACTTGATGTTTTTTCTTATATTTTTCACTTAAATGCTTCAAAAATCTAGTGCTTGGGGCATTTTTTGGTCCAAAACGTGACTCTAATGTGCAATTTTTAATAAATCACATGCATCCAATAATGCGTACGCATGAAGTGGCATGTATGTACAAATCATGTGTGTACATCTGATGATGCGTACACATTTTTGTATTTGTAGACATCATTTATTTTCTTCATGCAATTCTCTCATTGCTCATACTTTCTTCAATCCTTGAGACTAATAATACCTCTAAAACCTAAAATATATTACACAAGAATACAACGGTATCATGTGGAATAAAATTAGCAAATTTTAATCCTAGAAAGCATGATTTTAACCATAAAATTTAATAAGAGAAATATACACAAACATCTCTAAAAATGTCAAAAAGTGCACAAATTAATTCATAAACTCCACACTTTTTAGCACAAAATAACATTATAAAATGGAGTTTATCAACAGGCTTATATCTAAACACGTACTACAGATTCTAGAGTCTCATAAGCCAACTGAATATTAACACCTGACGACTAGTATTGGTCATGACATGCTAAGAATTAGATCGTTAAAAATTAGGATTTTGAATTTTTTTGATAAATTTATATTTATGTTAGATTAGGTAATTTTTATATATTTAAAAAATTTAGGATAATTTAGGTTAATTAGGATAATATGGTTCGATGGTATAATTTATCTCAGTTAGTTAGTTGGTTAAGGTTTAATTAATTTTGAAATTGGGTTATTTTAGTTTTGAAATTAGATTATTTCCGAGTTAATGTAGACGTCATCTCTTGATTTGGAGCATGAATTGGTATTTAATTATATATTAAGTATGCATCCATGAAGGACAAAAATTATAACCTGATGCATGCAGCATCCACTAGAGCATCAATACCGGTAATGGATAAGGATTTTCGGGACATACCTTATTTAAGTTAGTATAATTGACACACATCCTCCGTTTTTCATTTTGTTTCTTGATTAAAATCACATTGCCCAACCATAATGGATATTTTACTTTGTTTATGAAGTCAACTTCAAGTAAGGACTTTACTTATTCCTCCACTACTGGAGCTTTTGCTTCACTCAATCTTATTCTTCTTTGTTGGACTGACTTGGAGCCAGGTCAGATGGACAACACATTAATTCTGGTGATATGCAAAGAGATCACACTGAAGAAGTTGGATGAGATTGTGCTTGAGTTCCTCATGGAGTTCAACTCCTGTACTAGTGGTTTGCTCAGGAATCTTCCGGATTTGTACTTCTAATTTTCTCTCCAGGTGAGGTCGTTGGGGCTCTCTGTCTCTAGGACTTTTGACCTATAAACGTCAACTAGGGATACGCTTAGTGGTGTATAAAAATGGTACCTTTTGGTCCGACCTGGGTAGTTGTCATTCTTCCTTTGCTCTTTGTCTTTGTTTTGATGAGGCCTCCTCAACTGTCCAGTCTCCTCCAAGTTAATGTATTTCTCCGTCCTATCTTAAACTTTAACCAAAGAAGTTGGATCCCTCTTGGATATTGATTACGAGAATAGACTATCTCGGAAGTCGTTAACCAGCTCCATGATGGCTGCTTCTGTATGTTGGGGGACTTTGATTCTCGAGGCATGCTTTGTTAAACCTCTCTGTGTAGGCTCTCAATGACTCATTACTCTCCTGTTTTACTCTAAGCAAGTTCGGAGCATGCTTAGTTTTGTCTTTCTGTATTGAAAAATGAGTAAAAAAAATTCTTAGCCAATTCTTCAAACTAAGTTACCAACTTGAGGGAAAAACTATCAAACCACTTTGTCGTGGCTTTGGTCAAAGTAGTCGAGAATGCCTTGCATCGAATCGCATCGAATGTGTCGACTAGGTACATTCGACTCTTGAAGTTGTTGAGATGATATCACGGGTCCGTTGAACCATCATAAAGATCCATGTCTAGGCTCTTAGAATTTATAGGGACCTTTGGGTGCATGATCCCTTCAGAGAACGGGTCATCGCTTCTCAAGAACATCAGATCCCTCTCTTCCTGACCTCCTCTCCCTCTTAGCTCGACTTCTAACTTTCTCAATTTATCTTCCATCTCTTTTATCTATTCTCTTCGGAGTTGTCTCTCTAATTTTTTTTGTTGTTCTAGCTCGATTTCTAGTTGCTCGAACCGACCTTGATGACCATGGAAGAGTCCCCATGATTTCTACAGCATTTTGATTTCCAGATCCTTCTATGATGTGAATCTAAGAAACCACTTTATACCCACCACGTTCCCCTTTGTCCTTCGAGGAGTTATGGTAAACAAAGAGTGTTCAATCATCGTTGTGGTGGTCTCTAGTTTGCGATCTTGAATCAGACATCATGCATCCGTCTTGGTGTGGATCCTCTACCATTATCAAGGGTTGAGCTCCAAGTCTTTGGCCATGGTGCCAATGTTCCAACTTCCAAGTGTACCTAAAATAGATTGATGTGTAGTTGGACTTTGTGAAGAGGTCGGATGTGGATGTTAGGGCGTTTGGGGTGCCTTCACGTCAGCTTTGACACGATGGTTCGAGAGCAGCTATAAGAGACTCAAATGTCTAAATTAGCAAAGGTTTAAATAATTATGTCCATCATCATGCCTCAAATGTGCTGCATCTGGATTAAGCCTCACTAGAGACGGTGCATGAAGCCTTAATAGAGTGTGTGTTGAGTGTGAATGTGTGTGCGAATTGTATGGCCCCCAAAAAAAAAAAAGATTAATGTCAAATAATTTTATTTATCAAAGTAAATAATATTTCATAATAACTGGCTGATTTTTTCTATCAATAAATAAACAGGATCATTCCATTTTTTTAATACAAATTCACATAATTAGCTGCCTTTGGAATGAATTGAAATGTTTCTTTTTAAACTTAGTCGTGTTGTTTCTGTCAAGTAAACAAGCGATCCTAGGACCCCTTTTTCCTTTGGATAGAAAGTTATTGCTGGCTGGATTTCGTAACCAAAACCAAAGAGAAGGCAGGTTTACAAAAGAATTTACATTGACCAATATGCTGATAATTGAACAGGAAATGTGGTCATTATTAGGACGAAATATAATACCTAACAAAGTCTTTGCAATGGTCAACACACTTATCTCTGGTCACTACTCACTACTCACTACTCATCAGACACTGTATGACACAAGTACATTGACGATCCCGCAATATAATACACACACACCGCGAATGGCACCTTGACATCTAAAAACAAAGTTGAAAAAATAAAAAATAAAAAATAAAAAGCAGAAACCATTTGAACACATTACTCTCAACTATTGACAGATAAGATACAATTTTTAAGACAATATACACGATAAATATAAAAAAATAAAATAAAATAAACAAGGGCAATTAGTGTACGGAAACACTCACGTAAGCAAAAACCCAGGGGACAAGGCCTCACGAAGCACCTGGGAAGGACAACCGATCGCGGAGAGTATCAAATATCGATGACGCTGCTGCATTTTGTGCAAACGTTAGTTTCAACCGACCGAGCAATTCGCCATCTTTTGCCTGCGAAGCTGCATCGGCAGCTTCCTTGACCAAGCCAATTCGAGCATAGGACTGTCAAAACATTAGATGAAGGAAGTTAGAAGAAGCTGAAATAAGCATTTTTACAACCAAGCAAATTTACATATATTCATCTTACAACAAGGGCCTTTTTTTCCCCTCAAATGTTACAGTTACAGGGAACGAAGATCAAATGGAACTTCAGTGGACAGAAAAAATGGAACGAAGGAATGGAAAGGACTCGGGCCAAAGTGTTTGGAATTGTTTTCCATGGGAAGAGTGGAAAACCGAGGAAGATCAAGGATGGTCACATACTATATGCTGTTATGTTTACTGTTTTATCCTTCCTTTTGATTTTTTTTTCTTGTAGGAGAAAAGTGGAAAATAAAATCTATACACCATTCTACTCACTCAAAAAAATCAAACAAGTAATAATATTTCACTCAACTCCTCACCTTTCTCTTACATTTCATTAATGAGAACTTCATTCCTTCATCTAAAAGTTCCCACACATAACATTCGAAGCAGTACAATTGTCATGCTACTAAACTCAATTCCATTTCAACAAAGCAAAATTATACTTAAATTTAAAAAACATGGTGGGAATAAAGCTCAAACTTGAGCTAAGCCTCACTCGCTGTCAGCCCCATTTTCTGGAGGGAAAAATATAGAGTATTAATATACTATCTGCCAACTTATTGCCAACAATAATTAATTATTATATTTTAATTACAATTAGCATTGATATGTATAAGGAGACACATCCACAAAGACACCTCTGTTAGACACAGCTATAAAAAAGACATTTCTATTAGACACTTCCATTAAACACAGTCATAAACAAGAGTTGGCAGAAGTTGGCAGAATTCTTATTGGTTACATAGCGGGATTGTTTCTGGAGACATGGATCTTAGGCCAACCTAATACCCAAAAGAACAATTAAGCAAGCTTACCTCGGCTCTTTCTCGAGGGTCTGCGAGTTTTGGGATATATTTAATAGCCTCTGCCTTTTCATCTGCTTCAATGCATGCCTCAACAAATGGCCTATAACCTATAAATGTCAAAACATGTAGGTCTTAAAAACTTTGGAGTGCTACCAGGAAGTAGCTAAATCAAGCAAAACACCATTTCTATGTAAGGAACACTTTAGTAAGGAATCAACACGCTTGATTAACAAGTACGGCAACTTATTAAAGAAACACGGTTGAAAATCAGCTGAATGCATACGTGCCTCTAAGAGCAATTCAACTGGATACACTCCAGGTCTAAACACCAGTTCTTAATAGGAGTTTCTTACATTACTTATATAATGGTATAACCATCTAAAATTCTCTCATATTACCCAGTCATTATCAGCACAGGTTTTCTTATTATAGATCCGAACCAAAAATTAAAACAGCAGCAGGAACTCTCTAAAGAAAAAACTTAATGATGGACAAGGTATTTTCATTTTCAATAGATGGATAAAATTTCATTAAAGTAAGAAAAGATTAAACTGAAAACAGATAAGATATCCTCCTAAAAGCAACTATCATACCCACTCAAGCCTTTCAGTTTCAACAAGAAATACTTATAATGAAGATAATCAAATTTTCAAGGAATGATGTAATCTTAATTTCAAATAGATTTTAAGTTAATAAACTTACCAATGGGAGGTCTCTTCTCCTTTGAAAATTTTTCTAGGGCGACCCAATCCTTGATTGTAGCCAAAGCAAAAACTTTCAGCCAATACCATCTCTTCTCAGACACCTGAAGTAATTAATTACACGCCTTAAATTGTGCCTCAAGAACCAATGTAGAACCATTGAAAAGACGGAGTGTTCCTACTTCAAAATTTTCTGGAAATTATTTTGGGACAGACAGAAATTGCACCATTCTTTTTATTCAAGTTCCATAAGTAAGGGTCAACTTAAAATTACTGACCTTAAATTCTGTTTTCACCCTCATTGCAGCTCGATGATTTCCCAAGACAATACAAGTTCGGATTGTATCACTTATACTTGAATCTACAAAAATGGCCTGCTTTGTAGTCACTTCAAGTTCATGCTGAATTCTGCAATGGCAAAAGTGCCAGTGTCAATGTGTCATAACTCTCTGCTTGATTGCATGGCATATATATATATCCAATAAGCACTTTATAGTTTATATCCAGTGCCAAAGTTCAAATATTAACTCATTCATACATACAAGGATATATCACATCAAACTGCACCATGAGCCTAACAAATGCTAGAACTGATTTTCTTTTTCTTATATGATCATGTGATGCTATTGATCATACCTTAACAGCTTTGCATGCTCTTCAGCAGCCTTTGATTCAAAGACATGTTCCTTGGTTTCTGCAAAAAGACTCTGGGCCTTTTCAATAAGTTTTATCCGTGGACCATGAAGTGGAGATCCCTTGCTTGCCATGGGATTTTTCACAAATTCCCATGATTCTTTCCACAGAAGAAATGCAACATCCTACATGGATCACACAAGTCCAATACAAAAGAGACATTAGAATGCAACTGTGGAAAATACTGGACATTTAATCATATGTATCCAACCAAATTAATATTTTGTGCATGTTATGGTTATGCAGTTCTTTGAACTAAACATACTTGAAGTTGGCCAGTTGATAGGAAGAAATCTTTCAAATATTCATGTTTATAGCACCTGAAAATGTGACATTGTTAGCAATGCAAGAATAGTATAAAATTTCAACAGAACATATTTCACTCTTCAAATCATTATAATTTTTAATCTAAATTTATGTGTCTCTAATTTGATTATCTTAGAAGTTCAATTATGCCTGGTCTAGAAACAAATATAGTCCTAAAAGCTAATCAGGTTATATCTTCAACAATCACATTTCACCATGTCTC
>NC_029794.2:11506515-11508604 GCF_000816755.2 Arachis ipaensis | reverse complement strand
TATCCTAGAGTTGTGGCCTAGGACCAAGTCATGTCATGGCACACAGCCATGATTAACCACAATTTATTGACAGCAACTTCCACTCAATTACTATTTTTTTTAATTATTTAACAGGAAAAATAAGAAAAAATAGAATATGATATAAAAATCTAGATAAATTATTAGGCATACAACAACATAGAGAATAGTGCATCTAGTCTATTTTAGATTCAGAGTGAACTATATGTTATTGTTGGACTGGTCATGTACAGCTTCTACTCACTTCAACTTCACAAAAACATGATTAACAGTAAAGGTTTAACATCCAAAATGCATGGAAAAGCAGCAACTATGGTATACATGCTGCTATTATTTTTCTTCTATGAAAATCCACTTATTATTTGTTCCAATTTTTAATATACTATTATCTTTTCTTTAAACTTGTATTTTAAAATAAAATACAAAGGGAAAAAGAAAGTAGCATTTGCATCCAAGTTATGCCCAAGGGACACAATCACATGCAATCTAAATATCCTTAGTATTTAAATTCAATCATGCTATGCGTACATTAAAAATCAACCACTAAATCAGTCATCCATATAAAATACATGTTGGAATACAAAATACACATTGGAACTCTATAAAACACATGTATACACAAATATGGTAGCTGATTTCAGTGTATACATATCATTTTTTATTTAAAACTATAACAAACTCTAACATGATGTCTTACTAGCCCAACTTGTTTGAACACTGTTTTAAGCTTAGAAGAGCATTAAAAAAAAACAAAAAACTAAACAAAAAAAAAAAACCTTAGGCCTATGTCCTAAGCCATGACCCCATTCATATTGCTTTCTGAAGGCTTAGTTATTTTTGTAATGCACAGTTTTCCATATGCATTAGATAAATTCCAAGCCTCACATTTCTATGTAATGACTGCTAGGAAAAAAAACACATTTATCATATGCATCTTTTATTTTTAATTTATTATTTTTTAGGTATTTGGTTAAGGGTTCTTAGCAACCTCAATATAATTCCACATTGTATTGCCTTCTTCAATATGGCTCTAGGTCACCTACCGTGCATAAGTTATAAATAAGTCACGGGCTAATGGTCTGGCCTGTATTGTTCCAAAGAACTCTAATGACTGCCTCTGCATCATCAACAGAAGAATGTGTAAGTGAGAGACAAACAATGTTGTTCATATACATTACGAAAATTATAATGTTTTGCTTTTGAGACCTTTTGCCAAATATGAAAGAGGACCAGGTAAACAAGGTCTATATCACCACTCTCAGTTGCCTTCATCAACGCCGTATCTTCTTCTCCTATACTTAACAAGAGAGGAACCTGAACAACAGAATTAATGAGTACACAAGTAAATCTCCAATGGGACATGTAAAATTTCCTTAGATAAAACAAAGGAGAAAGTAGACATCAGCCAAATATTTAAGATTGACAACCAGATAACTGAACATTGATTGGGATAGAACAAGAGTTGGAATACCACCTGTTTAGAAGAGCGTGGTTCATGATCAACAAGCATAGCAGCTAACTTTCGACGGCCGTTTTTGTCAGCATGCGCAGCTACTGCAGCATACGATATACCTTTGCACAATTTTAACTGAATGAAAATAATTCAATTTAATAATTGCTGCCGGAAACAGAATGCACATAACATGTTTGAAGTATGATTTTCTAAAAATAGAAATAAAAAATAAAAGAAAAAGAGAAACAACCTTATCAAGCAGAATATCTAGAAGTGTTGCATCAGGAATAGACAATGAAGCAGTTATCTTTGAACATGCCCAGTGCATTATCACCACCTCCTACAGGAACCAATATAAACATCAAACTCACTACTATACTAGTAGAAGACTATTAACCTATTATTCAGGAAAAAAAAATACAATGTATATGCTCTTACTTGATTCATTCCAAGATATTCTGATATCCGCAGTGCAAGCAGATGTCGGTGAGCATTAATCAGCCGCCCAATCAGAACAGATGGTGAAAGCAACTGACATGACAATAGGCATATTCAGTAAAATGTCAACAAATGCAACTTTATCAGATTGGGAAATAGGCAAGTAAATCTTAGAAACCT
>NC_029794.2:11505684-11506467 GCF_000816755.2 Arachis ipaensis | reverse complement strand
TACACATCTCTTGGATACGATCACGTTGGAAATTACTGTCAAAGTCAACTGGATATCATTACCGAGAGCAAATATCAGAAAATATGCTGATCCATCTTAAGATCTTAATGAAAAACAGTGTATTCAATTTGACAAAACTTCCCTTTTATCAGATTTTTATCAGTAAATACAGAAATTCCAAACCAAACTCACCTACAAAAGGCTTGACCATAGCTAGCAGCCCTTAATAGAGTACGTTGGCGTGAAACATCAAATTCATGACCTGAAGCATCAACACATGCTTCAACTGCCTCGGGAAGGGATGGTTTTATCAATCTCAAATTTTCATCTGCCTGGGGGATAATAAAAAGATCAGAAGCATGAACTAATTTTGATTCCATAATATATTGCAAATTAAGTCCCACTTTAAATAAAATTATATAATATAAGTTTGAATATGCATTCAATCTAGCTTATGTTACAGAAACATACGAAATAGAATCACAATGCCCAACAGAACATAAGCTTATTAAGAATATTTGTAGGACACATTGATAATTCAACAGATATAAAGTATTGGTAAGAAGTGGCCATTCATGAATTTCTCAAGGTCCAATCATAAGTTCATAGGTTCCAAGTACCAACAAATTAATTGCTTTAGCTACTAATTATTAATTAAGTTCCTTGGTTAGATTCTTCAAAATGATTTTATAAAGATAATATGTTGAATGAAATAAAATAAAACTAATGGTTTTATCTGATGAAAATTTAAATAGGGCTCTACAGAAAAAGTAAATTGTACTA
>NC_029794.2:11504608-11505412 GCF_000816755.2 Arachis ipaensis | reverse complement strand
TTCCCCACTCCCTATTTATAATGGTACTCTAAATTTTGCATCCGAAAACTTAAGTAGGCACTGAGTAGAAATTTCAATTTGAGCAATAACACATAATAAGCAAACATGGCACCTCACAATTCTAGAAATGTTTGCTACGGGTACAAGCAAACCTTAGGATATAATGAGTGAATAAGAATCCTGATGAAGTTAATCATGCAACAGTAAAAGAACAGCACAAAGAAAATTCCCCTACCTTTGCACTTCGTCTATCAAAATGATCCAAGGCATCATATAGTAAAGCTGCAGGAGATGTACTTCCAATTGTGAAGATTGAAACAGTGGAATCTGGAACCCGTTGTAGAAATTCCATACTCGTGTTGGACAATATCCTCACTCCATCACACTCAGGTATAAGAATTATAGGTTCATCATAGAAGTAGTGGACCGGATCTCCATCGGGACCCATCATTAAAAGCATATCATCCCAATAAAGCAGCACAGCGTCCATTCCACACCAAGCAATCTGCTCTGGAGGAAGAGAGGACTGCACACATGAAAGCAATTATTGAGACAAGGGCACAATTAAGCTACCGCTCCAACCCTAACAAGTTTACGTATAACTCATTAAAGATTCAATACACTTCTTTTCTGTTACCTAGACATAGCACCATTATCATTTTAGAAAGCTTAAAATTATTGTTAATTTCTACATCATTTACAAAATCACACTTCTCCGGCATCATGATGCTCAAATATTTACAAAAATAAAATGAGAATAACAAGCAAATCAATGTTAATACAAAACCAACAAAAAGTAACCCT
>NC_029794.2:11503701-11504516 GCF_000816755.2 Arachis ipaensis | reverse complement strand
AACCACCTATCACAGCACAACAAAACAGTAAACAGTCAAACTTATACAAATCAGGAGGGGGGAAAAAGCATCTACCTTGTGTATTAGTCTTACTCTTGCATATTAGTTCTTGTTAGTGCTTGACGAAGACACATATGCCCCCTAAATTAACTACTATGAACCACATATTGTAGTTGAAAAAGCTGATGCTTCCAAACTTTCAATTATCAACGACGAATTCCAATTATTAAAGAGGAAAAAGGAACTACCTCGCACTCCCTTTCGATGATGATGCCGGTCAAGTCCGAGGTAGTAACCAAGAGCCTCCCATCGTGCGTGAACGAAGCAAGCCACTTGCCGTCACGGGACACAACCATCTTCTGCAGCGGCCCCCGGAGCAAACCCTCCCCGAGCCGCTGCACGCCGTCCTCCTCCACAACAAGCACCACAGGATCGTCAGCAACTCCGAGAAGCACCTCGACGTTTCCAGACATGGTGTACTGTGGTTCGATCACGGCGATGCACCGCGGCGGCTCCTCGATCATCGGATCGGCGAGGGGGACGGGCTTAGGGTTCCGAAAATCGGGAATACAGAAGAGCTGATTCTGCTCAGTGATGCAGACAACGCCGTTTCCCCAGAAAACGCAATCGGCAACGTTCTGCTCGAAGCATTCCTTGCCCATGGAGATGTTAGGTTCGACGAGTTGGGCGTGGAGGTCGTAACGGTAGATGGTACCGTCTTGAACGACGCAGACGAGGGTGAGATCATCGGTCCAAGACATTCCGATGAGGCGGCCGCCCGGGTGGCGCCAGACGGCGTCGGCGAGGGGATGACC
>NC_029794.2:11492215-11503489 GCF_000816755.2 Arachis ipaensis | reverse complement strand
GCAAAACTCCCGAGACGCGGGGATCCCTGCGGGGACTGCCCCGAATGGGGATCCGACTGTGGGGAATTTTTTCCATGGGGATGGGGACGGGGAACAAAATTCCCCGAGGCAGACGCGGGGACCCGCACTCGGGATCCCCGCGCCCATCCCCGCTAATCCCCGAAGTTCATAAATTTACTAAATTGTTCTTAATAGTTTATTTTTCATATATGTTTTTTAGTCATTTCACACACACACACACACACATATATATATATATAGAAATCCAAAACTCCTAATCCTTATTTGCATAACTCTTCTTCAATTCAGAAATTTCTAACGTTGTCCATACTCCATCCAACCTCTGCAGCCATCCTCTCGCAGTGTAGTTTCATGGCAACAGAGATGGCAAAGAGTCCACGGTGGTAGAAGAGGGATGTTCACACTTCACAGTGATCTTCTGGCGACGCGAGGAGAAGTACACACCTTTGAGACATGGTTCTAAAAACTGAATCGAACTGTTCAGTTGGACCGATCCAATCGTAAATCGGATATATTTGCGGTTCGGTTTGAAGGAAAAATCGCAAATTTAAAAGCTGTTTATAAACAGCTGAATCCGTCAGGAACTGGTCGGTCGGATTAAACCGGAATCCTGCTGGTTTTACCTAAGCAACGTCGTTTGAAGTTTAATAGGGAAAAAAACCTTAAAACCTTACCCAACTACCCTTTTTTCTCCTCTTCAACTCAGACTTTAAAGAGCTGCCACCTGAAACCATAACTATTAAACCCGACTCGACCCAGCCGGGCTGAACCACTCATCAAACCGCTTAAGTTTTGAATCCGGTGAAAACCGGTTCGACCCGGACAGAACTTGTAAAACACTGACCCGGCCGGTTCATGTAACCCAGACCGGGTCATTTAAAAAAAAATTGGAAAACGGCGTCGTTCACTATCAACCCCCTCCCTCCGTGGTGCCCTAACCCCAAATGGATGATCACCCACCTCTCTCACCTCTCTCTTCTCTCTGACTCTAGTCTCTTCTCTCGCCACTCTCTCCCTCAAGCTTACTGAGTCTCACCTCTCTCTCACGGCTGGTGTCGTCGACGACATCTCTCTCTCCGGTATCTCGCTTCTCTCGCGGCCGTTTCGGACTCAAGCTCGTCGCGCTCTGTCAGCGTCGTAAGCTTGTCGCGCTCTATCACCGTCGCAAGCTCTGTCGCGCTCTGTCACCATCGTAAGATCGTCTTCCTGCTTCTGCCATCAACGCTTCCTTCGCCCTGAGTTGGTTTCTGGGCAGGTGATTTTCAGCTTCGGCCCTGTTATTTCTCTTTCAATTTCATTGCTGTAAATCATTAGTACATCTTGAATTTGTTGTTGAAAGTTGAGTTTGTTGCTGAAATTATGATTTAGCTAATTTTGTTTTGCTGAATACTAGGGATTTGAAAATTATCATAGTTGAATTTGATGTTGCAAATTATGAATGAGATGAATTTATTGTCGTATGTTGAAATGTTGCTGAACATATCACTGAGCAAAGCTTTTTGTTGCTGGATAACATTATTGAGTTGAATTTTGTTGCTGGATAATATCGCTGAGTTGAGCTGAATTTTCTGTCGTAACTCGTAAGTTCAATTGTTGCTGAACATATCATTGCGCAAAGTTTTTTGTTGCTGGATAACATTATTGAGTTGAATTTTGTTGTTGGATAACATTGCTGAGTTGAGCTGAATTTGTTTTCTTCAGTTCAATTGTTGCTGAGCATATCGCTGGGCAAAGTTTTTTGTTGCTGGATAACATCATTGAGTGGAATTTTGTTGCCGGATAACATCACTGAGTTGAGTTGAATTTGTTGCTGATTATTATCATTGAACCTTGAATTTATTGTTATGTTGCTTAAAAAATCAATTAGCTAAATATTTTGTTGCCGTAAATCTTTTGTATTTTTTGTTGCTGAGTTGAGTAACAATGCTATGAAAGATATAGATGTAAATCAAAATGAGGGAAATGTTGGTCAAATTCCAAATTTGTCCTATAAAGATATAAATGCTGACTCTGAAATCACCCCTTGGACTTGATTTACCGATTGTGTTATATTCTCGCCCACTCTTGTTCATTTGAATTGAAAAAGTATTTTGTTCTAGAGACTAGATTATTATCTCTTTTTGCATCATTAGTTATGTCTGAGAATTGATATTTGATTATTATTTTTGTAAAGACTTGCATTTTAGGTTTTAACACATGTTTTTAATTTTATTTATATAATTTTATATATTTTTAATTATGACCGGGTCAACCGGGTAAATCAGTGACCCATGGTTGAACCGGCAACCTGGTCATATGGCCGGGTTGATTACCGGTTCAGTTCTGATAACTACGCCTGAAACCCTAGCTTCTCCACCACCGCTGCAAGGACTGCCGCCATCCATCGAGCTCAAGCACCACCTTCGTTGTCTGGTCGTCTGCCCGTCTTCATTCAACAATCGCACCTCCTTCCTGGAGCTCAGCGTCAGTCCCTGGACTTCGTCTGCTCCGTCGCTCTCCTGCCGCCGTCCAGGGCGCTCAGGCACCACCGTCTTTGTCTGGTCGTGGTGCTTGAAGTTTCCAACCCACCAATCGCGGCTTCTTCCTCGAGCTCGGCGTGTTGGAGTCTGCTCTTTGTTTGTCAGCCGCAGCTTCTTCCAACCCACCACCGTCGTGCTCGTCGCCTGGCCTCCGTCTCTGGTGCGCTTCTGCCCCTATGCTCAGACTGCTCAGAAGTCAGAACGAAGGTTTACAATTCTGCTAGTGCTACTCATATTGGTTTCTTTATTTTTTTTGGTTTGAATTTTTCGTTCTTGGTTCTTTGTTCGTCGATTTAGGATTCTGCTGCTGCTAGTGTTGTTCAGATTGAATTGTTGAATGATTACTTGGTTAGCTCTGTTCATTGCTACTGTGTTGTGTTGAATTGTGTTGTGCTGGACTCTGTTTTGTTGCTTTTTTTTTTTTTTTGGTGCTGTGCTGAAAATTGAAAATAATTTATCTGAAATTATGCTTGTTGCTACTCCTCATTGTTAATCTTTGAAAAAGTTTATTAATCTTTGTTAAAATTATGCTCATTGTTCATCTTTGAAAAAGTTTATTAATCTTTGTTAAAATTATGCTGAAATTATGCTCATTGCTATTGCCCAAGTGTTCATTGTTAATCTTTGAAAAAGTTTATTATGCTTTGTTAAAATTATGCTGAAATTATGCTAATTGTTACTGCCCAAGTGTGGGTTGTGATTATTATGTGTAGTGATGTGTTGCTGCGGACGTTTCCGGGACGTCAAATGATTTTGGTTGATCTTCTTTCAGTTTCTGGCAAAAGATTTCCAAGTCCTATTACCCTTTTCTTTTTTTGCTTTTGGTCTTTACCTTCCACTGGCTTGATTGTTGAAATGGATTTTGATTTGATGCTATTGTCCTTTGAGAATCTGATTCTTATTTGCATTTGGAGGTTTGTCTCGTGGAAACTTTTATCTTTATGGTGGTTTCATAGCATTTGTTCCAGCTCTATCCATAGCCAATTCTCTGTTCTTCCCTTCCATTTTCTCTTCATAGATGAAACTAGTTGAATTCTACTTGAATGCTGATGGTTTTTCCTATGATTATTCTTTGTGCTTCTGTTTTGAGGCTGTAATTTGTGCTTTCATTACCAGTTATAAACATGGTGTATAATTGAGGAATAATTTTGAAGTTAATGTTTGCATTTTGTTTATTCATTTATTTATTTTTGCAGTTACTAGAAACTATTGTGTGTACAGAAAAATTCTGGTGACTGTTCTGTGGCAAGTGGCAACATCTTGATATGAATCGTAACAAAACTCCCTTTAAAAAAAATATCAGACATCCGTGCATCAATAACTAATCTTATTTTGTGATCTCATGTTTTAAAAGCTTATTATGCTGGTAGAGAGTTAGATTCAATGCTTGTGTTTACTAGTTTTAAAAGCTTATCATGCTTATGAGGAGCCATTTGGTATTCTACTCTGTTACCTATATCTAAGACACACCACCATTTGATGGCAATAGGTTCACATTTCTAGCCGTCGTCATAATTGGGATGCCTTGTGTTAATATTATTGTGTTCCTATGACTTACGAACATATGGTTGAAGTTGGCTTGTCGTAAATCTTCATCTATTTTGATGCATTCACCATACAGATTGACTTGCATTCAATTTCTCCAGCATGCTTTTTCTGAGGGTGCTTTATTGCTATGTTATATGGAATAGATGATTTGAATTAACTCAATTAACTAGTTGAGTAGATGATGGAATATTTGTTATTGGTTTGTTTAATTCAATGAATTTGTTTTTTGTTTTTTTGTGACTATCTTAATGAGTTCAATAGTGATATAATGACTAATGAATGATAAATTGTTAATAATTATGAAATTAAAGATTGTATTAGATTTTGGCTGATGTAGTATTTGGAAGACATTTTAAAATTTATATTAGACTATAATTATGTTTTAGAGTATTTATTTATAATTTATTTATTATTTTATTATAAAACGCTTTTTTTTTTTTAGACCACAGTTGAACTGATACCGGCTGAAAATTTTGTTTTTTTTTTTTTTTTTCTGTTAGTGCTGTGGAGACGAAGATTCTGGCGAGAGGCAAGGCTCTGGTGGCTACTGATCTCAGCATTTCAATTCCAGAAGGCACCTATGCGCGCATTGGTGATTAAATTACCAATTTCTTCGTTTTTGTTCGGGTTACGGTTTCAAAATTGGTTTTGGTGCTGATTTTGGGGGTTTTTGTTTCTCTGCAGCTCCGCGATCAGGTCTTGCGTTGAAGCATTCGATTGACGTTGGTGCAGGGGTGATCGACGCCGATTACAGAGGACCGGTTGGGGTGATACTGTTCAACCATTCGGATGTTGATTTTGAGGTGAAGGTTGGTGACAGAGTTGCACAGCTGATTTTGGAGAAGATTGTGACTCCTGATGTTGTTGAGGTTGAGGATTTGGATTCAACTGTTAGGGGTGAAGGTGGGTTTGGATCAACCGATGTTTGAATTTAGGAATTAGGGCTTGGGGTTCTAAGTTGAGATTTCTCTGTTTTCCTGGGCTTATATTTTATTTTTCGGAGGTAATGACCAAATCAGTACCCGAAAGATTCAAACGCTGACATTTTGGTACTTCACTATTGTTATTGACAAAATGGTCCTTAAAAGATTTTAAAATTTGACAAGCGTACCCACGAGTTCACCGGAGCACATTTCCGGCAAGCACAGTGCTGAAATGGCCATTGCGTTTTGATGACAAGGCAAATACCCTTCCCCACCCTAATTCTTCATTTTGTGATTTGGCATTTCACATTCCAAAATCAAACACTTTTTCCTCATGCAATTCTCAACGATGTTAACAAGGAGAAAATCACACGATTTAGCAGAAGGAAGAAGAAGGAATGGTGAATGCAAGATGATTTTAACAATTTTTTTTTAAAAAAGAACAAAACCAGCAAATTCACGAGAAGGAGAGAAGAGAATCTGAAGTAGGACGGCGAATGAAGCGGTTCCGAATGGCAAGGAAGGAGGCAGTGTAAAGAGTGACGAGAACCACGAGAGGGAGCTACTTGCGAGAGAGGAAGCAGTGCCAGAAGTGAGACATCGTCTTCGATACACGGAAGAATGGGAAAGGGGACGGGGGCTAGCAGCAAGCACATACAAGTAGTGAAGGCGACAGTAGTGAAGGCAAAAGGGAGAGAGAGTTGAGAGTGTGAGACACTGTGTTGGGAAGGGGATTAGAATTCAAAGGGGTAAAGGAAGGGGATTAGGGTTCAGAAAGGGGGATTTTGGATTGAGGAGGGGGGAAGTGCGTTGGAGATGGGGGATTAGGAAAAAATGTCAGGGTTTGAATCTTTCAGGTACTGATTTGGTCGTTACCTCTATTTTTCGAACGTGATTTAATTGATATTTATCTCAAAATTTGTTGCAGGGGTTTATCAATCAAGTTATTAAGTTAATGGAACTTTGAATATTATAATCAATTCAAAACTTGGTTCAGTTTGGTTCATCTAGGCCTTTAGAACTAATTATATTATATTATATAATTCATATATGTAATGTTAAATATTGCCTAATGTAAAAGAATATCATAGACTGCAATTATCTAATTTAAGAGGAACTGGTTGCGGATCGTCCTTTACAACTATGTCAAATGTATTAGCTCTCTTTAAAGAGTCTGCAAAAGTTGGATTATGTGAAAATGTCGAAAAAACCAACTTTGAGGTGCTTGGAAATGTCATTAACTCATTATCTCAACTGGTATACATCAAGACAAAATTTACATTACAATTTGTCGTGGGACTGTCCAAATACTTGGAATGCATCTTGGTTGATTCCAAATAATGAAAGGATACGCTAATGTTTGACCATGAAAATTAACGGTGTGCATGAAAAAAATGAAGATAACTCATTTTTTATTGGTGTTATATGGACTATTTAGAGAGGAAGGTGGTGACTGTTACAATACTTCCTTATTATTAGAAAGAAAACATCATCAAAACCCATTTTAACGAATTTTTTATTTTATTATTGATGAGAAGATGAAGTTTTACTTGGAAATGTCAATAAACGGTGTTTGGCAGGAGGCTGGGACGCCGTTCTGATGAAACAAGAATCCGTCCCCTTGTATTGTTTCTGAAAATTCGCCCCCCATGGAATGCTTGCATGGTCGGCACGTGGTAATACGCCCTCTTTATATTGTGTTTTTGTATTTAAAAAAAAAATCTGCCTAAAGCAATCCGCCTCCCGTGGAAGTGCGGATTGTTAGCCCCCAGAACTTTGTAAAACATTACAACATCCAATAACGAAACATTACACCAACAATTATCCGATATCTAAAAAAAAAGCCCATTTTAACCCTATATATGTTAATTTGGGTTAACTGTGCATGCATATTGATAAGATCATTAAGTAATTATATGGACAAGATTATTAAGTAATTAATGCATTTTTCTTGTAAAACTACAAACAAATTAATTATAATCTCTAAAATATATTTCCAATAAATGACAATTATGATTACTATTAGAAATTTAACATGCTCTATTGATATATAAGTTATAAAACCACAATTTTGAAGTAATCCCAACTTCATGAACAAAAAAAGAGCCACACAAATCTCTCTTTACAATTTGTGACACACACAAAACAAGAATTAAAACTCTCTTGAAATAATAGATAATTACAAATGAAGCTCTTTGATTTGTGTAGAAATTGAAGTATATTACAAGAAAGGTTGGAGAGAGGCTTGGTTGTGATATGAGATATTAAACAATGTAGTTATAGGCATTCTAAACCTTGGAGACATTGTAAAGTTTGTGGAAATAGGTCATTTTGTCAAAATTAGCCATTACAAGATTTTTTGTCAGAGAAAGAATCAATTTTTTTGTTAGGAAATTGATTCTGTATTAACCGTTACATCAAATATTTGAATTTTTAACTCGGAATCAATTCTTTTTTATAGGAAATCGGTTTTTTTCTTTACAAAATCAAATTTTATTTTTATAATCCCTTTAAGCTTGGAATCAATTCTTTTCGTAAAAAGTAAAAACTATACTAATATTCAATAAAATAGTATGGGAAACGATTTCACATAGCTTGAAATCGATTCTATACTGTGTTTTTGGCCTTTTCTATTATTTAAAATATTTAGAGCTTTAGGCTAGTATTTTTTAAAACCTTTGCTTCTAAACTAACGTCAAACATCTTTTCTCAAAGGTACATACTTTAAAATCATTTTAGTGATGTGTGTGTGAGGGAGATACTAAAATTATAGTTCTTAACAAAGAAAGTTTACCTTAGTCCTATGCACTAAAATCTTCATGATCTTGGATTTGCACTAAAGTCTTCATGATCTTGTCTCCTTTCTTGTGTTGCATGAGCCTAAATCTTTTTTGGTTGACATTTATCAAAACCGCATACCTAAAACACTTGAGTTCATGCATACACATATATACTTACAGCCAAGTGTATCTTTGATAAATAGAGCATTGTCCTTCCGCAATTCTTTGATAAGTCGCAATCTTTGATCAGTTACTTGATTAGAGAAATTAGGGCTTTCATTCGATGCACTTTGCTAGCTCTGGTCTATTTAGGAATTATATATTATGGTGAGGCTAAAGGTAGCGTTTAGAAGAGAGATTGAGAGAGACTAATAGACTGAGATTGAGAGCTAGAAACTGAAAAGTAGAGACTGAAAAAAGAATGAAACTCTAATTTAATTTGTACAAAGGATAAAGTTGAAATTAATTAATTAAAATGAAGGTATTTTAAGTATAAAATATTATTAAAATTTCAGTTTTCGTCCTTAAGAATTTCAGTCCCTGTGTTTTTACTTTTTAGAGGTACTCAAATACTGAAATTTTAGAGATAGAGAGTGAAATTTTAGTATCAATTTTTTGACTAACAAACATGATATTGAGTCACAGTCTTTCAGTCTCCATTCTAGTACTTCAAAAGTCAATACAATCGCTACCTAATATAAAGATGTCTAGAAGTGGAAGATGTACATAATTGTTTCAATTTTTATTAAATATTTATGTATATATTTATGTCTAGTGCTACTGTAACATTCTAGCAAATAAGTCCATTATGCTGCAGTAATAACAGGTTATTAGTGAGGATATTAATACAACCCTTAACTTAACACTCTTAGATATACATCATAATAATATTAATAATGTTAATAATGCATAAATAGAAACTTGCGAGCTAATTTTCTTTTATCATACATATAAAACATTCATGAACATACAATAGAAAAAGTACACGGGTGAAATAATAGAAAGAAAATCTAAATGAGAGTTTCAACTCAAATAATACAAAATTATAAAATGCATACAACTATATTAGAAAATAAATCCCAAGGCCCACAGAAAAACTACATATGCAAAAATAATTATTAATTTTATATTTTTTAAAAAATAAAATTTGAATAATCACTAATTAATGATAATTTAAAAAATTAAGATTATTAATTGATGACAAGTCAATTGGTAATTAGTTAGTTAGGTGTTGGTTATGGTGGTTATCAGTGACTAAGAGAAAAGAGATTAAATCTTATTAACTTCTTTTAATTTGCTTTTAAACTTATATTCTATTGAGTTATCTTAAATAGAAGACTGAAGATATTTTGTATTTATTTCTGGACAAGTTAAGAGCCAAAACAGAGATATAAGCAATGAATGATGCAGAGAAGTGTAGAAGAATAAAATAAACATGAGATTATTTAGTTTTGTCTCCTATTATGCAGAACCAGAAATAGAAAAGAGAAAGAGGAATGACACACAAATTTATCCTGGTTCAGTGCTACTCAATGCAATGTAGCCTACAGTTTCCATCACAATAGTGATAGAATTTTACTATCTTTCAACAGATTGCAATCATTAATTCTCCCTGGGATTCTACCCAATCCTATCTCGAACAAGTCCAGTTTCTAACCCAAATCGAACTTGACTAGGAACTTATCCTAACTTTTCAACAACAAAGTGCTAACCCAACTTGCAAGGGAATCTGCTCAGGATCATGACACAAACAGCAAAACAGAATTTCTAAGATAACTTAGGCATTTTCTCCAAGTTTAACTCTGTATTTTTTCTATTCATTGATTTTTTCTTACCAATCTCACCATTTTGCCTTTTACTAATGAAACACAGAAAGACTAAATTGAGAAAAAAGAAATACTCAATGAAAACCATGAAGGAGAAGAATAAACAGCTCAGTGAGCTATGGAAACCCAAACGTTGTGCTCTCACTCCTTACTTCAATCCTGGGCCGTTCACCCCTTTAATAGAGGAGTGAAGCTTCCTAGGCTTGAAATTTGCTTTAGCACCTTGTTTGACTTCTTCTCCAAAAATCAGAATCAGCAGGGGCGTTCACAAAGGAGAGAGAGGACAGTAGCAATGACATGCAACCATACCTTCAATCTTCTCTTTCAACCTTTTTCATCTTGTTTCTTGAATCTGAGTCGTGCATTCTTGCTTTGGCTCCAAGTTTAATTTTTGATCGTTGATAAGTAGCAAAACACCTTTATGTTTACTTTTTTCATTTTCCAATTCGGTGCTTGTAGCCCAGTTGATTTTTTCAATGTTCCTTGATGAAGCATAAATGAAAAAATCTTATTTTTGTAATTTTCTTTTCTGATGAGATTTTTTCTTTTGCTCTAGCCCCCTTTTTTTTCTTCTCTTCTTTGCTTGAAAATAGACTTTTTGTTCTTCACTTTTGCCCTAGTTTCATGGTTTTCTTTTTCTTTCTTCTTGAAAGTTTAAGTGATATGATGTGAAAGAACAGAAAAGAGCGAATTTCGGTTTGGTAGGTGAAGTGTGGTGTTTAGAATGAATTGAATTTTGATTACCTAGTTAGTGACTAAGTTGGAGTAAAAGGATTTGAGTTTGTTGATTCACCGACTGGGCTTGTCATGGATACGGTCTCACTTTCTTTCTTTCCTTACGATTGCTTGTTTTCATTGCTATGCAACATATGATATGAGGACTTTGTTTAAATTTATATTGGGCCAGATGCAATATAAGCTTATTTTTATGCTTTTTAGATCAGTGTAATTAATTTAAATTCTGCACACTAAACAAAACATATTACACAAATAATTTGAGAATAATCTAATAATGTTTAATCGTCATCTTAATCATAATTTAATTTTCTCAACTACATGATAAAACGTACGTCTTAGGCAGGGACAGATCTACTCACCTGGGTGTGGGGGCAAGCGCCCCCACTACAATTTGAAATTTTATTGAGTAGTATATAATAATAATATTTATTTGTCCCCACTAAATTATTAAATTTGACCCCACAATAATTTTTTATTCAACTTTCAAGACTTGATAACTAATTTAAAAACTTCATATTAGATGTCCATTATAATGATCAATTTTCAAATTTAAATAAGATTGGTGTTCTTTCTTAGAGATCGACTCGAAAGAATATTATCTATCCATTTGTGTTTCTTCTTTTAAAATTAGCTTTAGTTTTTTTTATAATAACTACACTAATTGAATGAACATTTTTAACTATGAATATCATCAAGAGCTAATTTGTATGAAAGTTGAGTTTTAAATGATTGTTTAACGACATATACAAAAAAAAAAAGACATTTTCATTATATTGTTAAGGTTTCAAAATATGAAATATAAAAAATTAAATTTTAAATTATATGTTATTATTTAAATTACTATTTTAGTATTTTAATTTGTAATTAGATATTTTGAAACCTAATCATATTTTACAATAACAAAATATAATTATAACAA
>NC_029794.2:11487579-11492016 GCF_000816755.2 Arachis ipaensis | reverse complement strand
TAAATAATTTAATAAATAATTTTTTATGTAAACATAATATTTTTATTATAAAAATTATTATAATGTTATATATATTTTGACTCCACTATCAAAATTTTTTGAATCCGTCACTGGTCTAAGGCATCTTAGAATTTTTAATCTAGACTTTAGAAAAAAATAACATTAAATTCATTCAAAATATTTTAGAATAAAACTAAGACAACTTTAAATGCTAGAGATAAAAATTTGTCTAAATATTAGGGAGTGCATCAAAACTTCATCCAAACTTAAGCCTTTGAAAGAGTCGAGGTAAAAAAAAATCTTGGAAAATATTTGAAGAAGAAAACACGACTATACGATATGGAGCTTCATTTAAGACAAACGACTTTAATTGCGGAGAAGTTTCATTACGAGCGAAGACAGTTTTCTCATCTTTATTGGTTAAAATATTCAACCCTTAGCATATAAAGACTAGAAAACGATAAGATCTAAATCTAAAGCAAAACTAATCAAGTAACTTCAAACAACAAATTGTTGTGGGGTTCCAATCAATTTAAACTTTCCATCAGATTCCCCTTGAAATAAGGAAAGCAAGTTGTTGATGAGCTAATGATCTTATTTGCCTTCTTCTTTTTGGGTTCACATGTCATAACTAACATTTTGAAATAATAGTGAATTGAATATTCCTCTCAATAAGCTCTATATGCATATACAGTGCACACATAATTGATTATTTTTTACATTGATCTTGAATGAATAAGTTACTTATAAAAGACTTGAGCTCATATCGCTGATATCTTAATATTTGAGTTGATTTGAGTATTAAAGTATTTTTTACAGATATTATAAAAAAAATATTGGGTATCGTTAAATTTAGTATTAGATATTAGTGGTGAATTTTCCATCGTATTTATCATCGGATTTAGTAATAGATTCGTCATGTTAATTTATTACTATTATTGGAATAGTATTTCCGACAGTAACATCGACAGTAATATTTAGTGGAAAAAAAAAAATTTCGACGTGCTCACTACTGTCGAATTTACCGGAGACTAGATCCGATGGTAACATTGTTTAGGGAAACGTTGCGTTTTGAGCACACGAAAAACATTTTCAACAGTAAATTTGGGGATAAACTCTCTCTCTCTCTCTCCTTATTTGCTCACACCTCCGACAGCAGCAGTCAGCGTGGCCACCGCCGGAGCTTGCCACCGACGTTGCCACCGAGGAGGAAGCACCCACTGTCACTGCCGTTACACGTGCTTGGCGAATTTGCTGCTGCACGGTTGATGTTCACGTTGCTGTTGTCGCCGCCTTTGCCATCACGATATTAAAGAGAGCCTGCAGCCACTATCATCAGATTGGTTTGTTGGTATGGTTATTATAATTTTTCATATTATTTTGTGAGTTTAACATTTTGTTGGGGTTAGTTATTGTTAAATCAGTGATTAAATTTGCTTAATGAAGTATGTTATTAGGAGGAGTTGTGTTAATTTAATGTAAGTAAAAATTAAATTTGTCATGCCTCTTTATTAGTTTGGTTGAGTTAAGAATTAAGTTTTAATTAATTAGAATAATGAGTTTTACGTATTTTTTAAAATTAGTTTTCAAATTAGTTTCAACTTGTGAATTTAATAAGTAATCATTTTTGTTAGGATGGTGTAATTGCCTTTGAGCTCAATTGGAGTTTCTTTCTTTTGTTGTCTGCACAGTAATATTTCAAGTTAGTTTCCTATCTCTGAATATATAATAAATTGTTTAAATTTTATGTTAGACTTACTTTTCTTAGGATAAAGTTTTAGGACGGAAGTGGGAGAATGTCGCGTAATGGCACCTTCTCGAAACTCTTGTTTGCTGAAAAAAAAGTGGAGTTATAAGGGGTTGCGCACTAGAACGATTAGGATTTCATGTTTTACTGAATGCTTGTATGTTAATAATTTATGCCTGCAGCTGTTTCCTATGTGAAAATTGTTGTCTTTATTTAACGGATGTTGATGAATTAAGGAGAAAGTCTATGAATTATCATTTAAATTGTTTGCTACGTGTTTGGTATGTCAGAAACTAATTGTATTCAGCAGAAGATTCTAATTATAGAGGACACTTTGGCGAATTTTCTAAAAAGTTAAATAATTTCTATTGTTCATTGAATTTTAGGGTGTGTGTTTTGATATGATTCCGAGTCATCGTCTATGGATGAATGAGAGAGATAGGGAGTTGACGCGTTTGTTGCGCATGTTTTTAGCATGGAACCGTTTATGTTTGAAGATGTTTCTAGGTGTCCGTGTCAAAAGTGTCGAATGACTAAGTGGTTAGGACTGACAGACATAACACTTCACCTCTACCGTAACGGGTTCAAGGATGGGTATTGGATGTGGACGAAACACGGAGAAGTGGATGAGCAGAGAATTAACCGGTCTGCCTCTAATTTGAATAGGTCTAGTTGTCAGTCAACGAGGATTCAGATGTCAAGAGACCTAAAAATGGATGACATGACTTGGGAGGCTATCCAAGAGAAATACAACGAGATGGTGCGTGATGTAACATATGTTACGAAATTGGAAGAGGCTGAAGAAGAGTCTAATCTGGAAGCGAAGAATTTTATCATCTGTTAGAATCTGCTACGAAACCTTTGTACGAGGGGTGCATTCAGTCAGAGTTGTTTGCATGTGTTAGGATGATGAGTATTAAGTCAGAGTCAAATCATACCCAAGAGGCAAATTCTGATACCTCATTGAACAACTTTTCACGTATACGTCAAGATGCAGCTAACTGATACAACAGATTCGGAACTAGTTGCACTTAGTTGGGGCCCGATAAATAAGGGCACTAGCTATCTAATGTGAATTGTTAATGGATATTGGTTCCATACCTTACAGTGGTCGATAAAAAAATAATAGATAACACCGGAGTTTGGGTTCGCGGGGATTCAGGCAGGGGGTTACTCTGATTGATTTGGTATCTTGCACAACATAATTAAGTTAAAATATTTCTCTCACACTATGTACAAGGTGTGTGTATTTAATGTGAATGGTATGATCCCAATTCGCGACAAGGAACACGAAAGCACAAGGACTACGATATCATTGAAATTAATGTAACCAAGAAATATAGGCACTATGATCCTTTTATTCTACATCAAAATGCACGACAGGATACTATTGGCCTTATCCGGGTTCATGCAAGTCCTGTTGGGTGGTTGTGATTAAGACTAAGCCAAGAGGTCACATCGAGTCTGATGATAGGACAGATGGTCAACAACCTTATCAGATTGACGACACTACTCCTACAAGAACAGTGGTTGATACCGGTGAGCCCATCACCATTAGGTTTGCGGTTATGGATGATGACATCATTGACCTTGGATTAGATGCCGATGCACTTCCATCACAGGACGACGATCTTCAAGAAGAAGATGGGGTCGATGGCGACAAAAAAGAGAAAGACCAGTTCGATGATAATCAGAAAACTATATCATCATTGACATTGGACTAGATGCCGACGCACTTACAACAGGACGACGATCTTCAAGAAGAAGACGGGATTGATGGCAACGAAGAAAAGGAAGACGAGTTCGATAATAATAAAAAAAATTACATCGGAAGACGAGGATGGTGAACTAGAGGAAGAAGATGATGAATCTAATTAGGGTCAATGTAACATTGTTCTGTAATATGTATTTCTTTAAAAACCTAATTGTATTTGTAATATATATTGTAGTGACTCTGTGATTGTAAAATAGTTAGCATTATTTCAGATATTTTAGTTACCATTATTCGGTATTTGTAATTTATATTTTTTGTATACTTCACATTAAGTTTGAAGCACTATTTCAATTGTTAATTATCAGGGTACACTAGAGATTAACGGAAAAAGATAATTTAAAAAAAAATTAAAAAAACTACCGTTGGAATTACTGTCAGATAAATCCATTGATAATATAGCGGGACGAACAAGGTGGCGCCAATGTTATCGTCGGAAATTTTCGACGGTAATGTCTAACACAATCTGTTTTCACGCTTACTATATTCTACCGCATAATCCAACGGTAATTACCGTTGGACGAAAAAAATCCGACGGTAAAATTTACCGGCAAGATCTATACTATCTGATTGTTTCTGACGGTAAATTGCCGTCGAATTTTATTTATTTTTCTGACAGTACTGGACGCTTTTCTTGTAGTAAGATATTCACATATTTTAATCTACATATCAAATCCTATTTCTTCCATCAAGAGAAAAATTACGGGTAGAGATGACAACATTATTCGAATCCGCGAGTATCCATCTCATCCCTACTCGCTCAGGAATGGATAATTATCCGTTCGAGTGCAGGATAGGTTTTTTAGCGGGACAAATTCTTGAGTGGAACGGGACGGAGTCGAGTTTAAGTAATATTCGCCCCTATCCGTCTTAGTATATATATGTGTAATATATTAAAATAATTAATAAAATAATGAAT
>NC_029794.2:11485834-11487398 GCF_000816755.2 Arachis ipaensis | reverse complement strand
AAATAAATTTTCTGTGAGTTATTATAAGATGAGATGATGTCAGATACTGAGATAGGACAAAAATTTCCCTCCGTGCCCCATCATCATCATCCGTAACTGTGGGTTGAATCACATGTAAACGAGCTAATACATAGGACCTTCGAACTACACAGGAACGTATTATTACTAGTCAACTAATATGAATTTTATTTCAAGCGAATGATTGTTAGTGGATAATTATGTTTTTGTACGTAGGACCTGTGTGACATCTCAACGAATTCAAGCTAATAGGGAAAAGTAATAATAGATATAATAATTATGATGTCCTCAGATCATGTGCTTTCTCTTTTGTTTTCTTCCCAAAATAAATTACCATTTAATTTCAGCTATAGAGAGAGATCGATTAGGTTGGTGATGAAATGACCATTCAAAAAACTCATATTACCCCATAATACCTGGCCTACAAAGTGATTAAAAAGAAAAAACACAACAAATTAAAGGTGGAGTAAACGACAAAAAACAAACACTAAAAGCGAAAGAAATCCACCGCCTTAATGACATTCCCGGCGTCCATTGTTAGTTCTTTAAACCCATATCCATGTATGTCAACCCAATTAGTCATCTTTGCCGTGATCAATATATGAAGTGAATGAGTGATACTCATATATATGTGCTACACCATAAGTCACTATTCATCATACTCGTATAAATCTTCTCATACAATAATCCTATTATTTTACTGTATTGTGTTCCTGTGTGAATAGTCGATTTTAAAGAATAACTCGTCTTGCTTATCTTCTGGACGGTCTCTCCTTGAATGGGGTGTGATATATTTTGCCTTTTTCAAAAACAGCGGCGATGAAAAAATAATCTTTTATTTCATTCTAAAGAAAAGGAGATTTTTAATGATATACAAAAACATATTTTAACTTATATAAGTTAATAACTTAAATTTTAGATAATTTTAAAAAAAAAAAAATATATGTTTGGGACAATAATGATACGTCATAAAATTGATGGGAATTCGTATTTCTAAGATTATAAAATTTGTTGAGAAGCGAAATAAAATAAATTAGACTTTTATTTATTTGATCAATTTTTTTCACATTTTTTTCATTATTGTAAATGGATTTTTTTCGTTTTTGATTAAAAAAAGTTGTACATTAATGCTACAAATCAAAATGATACACAAAAAGATGAGTATTTAAAAAAGAATACTTCGAATTGTCATCTAATGGAGGATTTTGTGATTTATAAGCTAATAGAGAATTTATTTTTTGTAATATTCTGTCAAAAATTTTTTTAATGCTAATTTTTTGGCATAAAAACTAGCTTTTTTCAAAATAATATTTCTCTTTGCTGTTAAACTCTCTTTTTTCTTTTTTTTTGGCCTTTTTTTCATTTTTTTAATGATTGTCTTTCGTTTAACATTTATATATATTTTTTTCAATGAAAAATTTATCCAATTAATAAAGTTTATTCGAGTATTTAATTTGTAAATCGCTAGATTAAGCACATGTAAAAACACTCCAACACTCAACCAATCACTTTGAAAACTTCATTAATTTCTGCTTATTCATATAAC
>NC_029794.2:11484932-11485775 GCF_000816755.2 Arachis ipaensis | reverse complement strand
ATAAAAAAATATTAAAAATATAATTATTTATGTATTTTTTTATTAATTTAAATTCTTAAAAAAAATAATTTCGTGACATTTCATCGTCCTTGAAAATACCTATACTCGGCCAGTCTTGAAGCTAAGCCAAAATTACAGCATAACTGCCACCTTAACCTCACAAATAGCAAACATTGGTGTTATTGTTATATAGTACAAAATTGTTGTTACTCTCAAGATCGATAATGTGTATTCTCACTATTCTGGATAGTACCTACAAAATTACAATGCATGTTTTATTTTGATCTTAAGTAAATTGGATTTTTGAGTCTACTCTAAATATTAGTTTGTTGATAACAAAAAGACTTTATTTATTTTGAACGGATTTGAGTAGAACCTATCTTTAATCTTTTGTATTGTGGAAAACTTATCAATTTTTTGCTTTTAATTTTTCAATAAACTAATATTTTAACAGGAAAAATGATAACTTAAATATTTATTATTTTTTCTTTGAATGGGGTTGAATAATTAATTATTTGATAATTAAAATAATGACAAATAAATAATTTCTTAATATTTATCGGTCAATGATACTCTTAATAAATATTTATATTTTTTAAGTTCTAATATAAGATATTTTAACGACTATTTTTTCTAGTAAAAATTTCTTACAGTGTCATCTAAGACTAAATAATTCGTATATTAAAATGATTGTCATATCAACTGGAAATATCATATTTAGCCATATTGGATGATCAATAAAATTTATTTTTTTAATCAACATTTAATTAATATTCTATCTATTTACATACTGAATTTTAAATTTTAAATTCCTTATTTTTATTTTAATAATACAAAAATGAG
>NC_029794.2:11480742-11484784 GCF_000816755.2 Arachis ipaensis | reverse complement strand
AAAAAATATTTGTTAATATTAATAAAAAAATATTAGTCCCTGATATTTCAATATAATACTATAAAAAGTAAAGGAATGTTAGGGGCCAGCAACTTTTGTGATTTGTAGCCATCAAATAGCCATTAATGATGCTTTTAATGGTGTGAGATTGGTGTGAAATTTCATCCAATTGCTCACTTTTCTTTACTAGTTACGTGCTGTCCAGAATTTAACAAAGTTGCTGTCCCCTAAACTTTTCGTAAAAAGTATTGTCACTACGTAGTACGTACTCTTAATATGGATTTCCGTCTTGTTGAACCTCGATGTCATCAATCATCATCATGGACCCCTTGGGTCTTATTATGGTGAATGGTGATGAGCGATCCAACGTAATGGTGGTTGTGACAATAATTCATCTTATTTGTGTATGATATAACATGTTATTAACCACCACACAAAAGATTACCATAATTCATGCAATCAGTCATAAAAAGCTCCTTTCTTGGAGTGCAATAATACGGGCACAATCATCATCAATATTCAAATCAAAAGATATATTTCTTTAAATAAATTAAAAAGGTATTCGTACCCAAAATCATCTGTTTAATTAAATTTATTTTTAATATATATTTATATTTTAATTATATTTTATATTAGTGATTGATTTTAGTGGCTGGTTTCGATATAACCGTAGTATAATCGTTCATTTTAACAATATACATGGTGAACTTTAACACAAACAAGAAATTATTATTTTAGCTAATCCAAATTAACTCATTCTGTAGCCTTTTTAACTTTTAATTATTTTTCCCTTTCTAATGGATAAATAAAGATTTTTGTTCTCGACTGTTAACTTTGGATTTGATTCTAACTCGTTTCTCCTCTTCAATTTTACTCTCCACATTTTGAACCTCGTTAATGTTATGTTATTCCAAAATTATATTAAAAATTAATAACAAAAAATTGTCTTTTTCGGAACAAATTTGTTATTCTTACTGTCCTATATTCGTTTAAGGAGTAAATAATTATTTTTAACTATAAAAGAATTAGATATATAGTAACAAAATTGGCCATCATTATGAGACTTGAAAAAGAAGAAAAAAGAATATTTTTCTACTTCCATGTATTCAGATCATATTGTTTTATTTATAAGGATGTAGGCAGTTTAGGCCGCACAATTATATATCGCTAGTGTAGTTAGTATGAGCCCTTATCCCTTTTATTTAATTTCAAGCAAATTATTTATGTTAAGTTTGAAAGTTATCTTCTCACAATTTTAAATTTGTTTAATATGCACTACAAGAAAATCACTCATTCGACCACACTTTTTTTAAACTACATTTAAAAAGTGTAGCCTATTTCCGTGTTACCTTTTTATAGGAGAATAAAAAATACAGTTGTGACATCACTTGAAAAGTGTAGCCTTAGATGTTATAAAGATCACTTATAAAACGTAGCCTTATCTTAATATCTATGGGTATACTTTTCGTACCAAAGAAAATGTTTTTGAAGAGTAACCTATTTGCTATGTTTTGGGTGCGCTTCAGAAACGTTTCCTAATTCAAGCGAGCGCCACTTAATGAAATTTTTTTCACTTTCACGCTTCGCTCTCCTTCATTCACCTTCGTCTCCTTCTTCATTCATAGTACAGGATTTCCTTCCTTCATTCACAGGGTTTTCGCTCTCCTTTGTCTCCTTCTTCATTCTCCTTCGTGCGCTCAGAATCATCGCCACATGGGCTCACCTTCGCGGCTCAGAATCGTTGTCTCATGCGCTCACCGTTTCTGCTCAATATCGTCGTCGTGTGTGCTCACCGTTGCTGCTCATCTCTTCTTCACCATCGCCGCTCATCACCATCATCGTATCCTCTATCACCAGGTAAGCATTCTCTGTCTCACTATGTATCCTCTCTTTCTTGCTCATTCTCTCACTCCCTCTCTCTTTCTAGTGTCAAAGAAGGTATGTATGTCGAAAAAGATGATGATGAACAACAATGGCTAGTGGAGACAGAGAAGGTATGTATAAATTTTCTGTTTGTTTTGTGAAATTTGGGAGGTTTTGGTTTCAATTTTAAGGTTTTTAATTGGGGGTTTTAACTTCTGGATATAACACTGATAATATCAGTTATAGCATGCTTGTTCCTTTTTGATATCTGGTGCGCGAAATTGTGATCTCTAACAATGGCGCTAAAAACTTGGTACGCGCGATCATGATCTCAATACTTCTTTACAACTCCGCACAACTAACCAGAAAGTGCACTGGGTCGTCCAAGTAATAAACCTTACGTGAGTAAGGGTCGATCCCACGGAGATTGTCGGCTTGAAGCAAGCTATGGTCATCTTGTAAATCTCAGTCAGGCGGATTCAAATGGTCATGAGGTTTTGATAATTAAAATATAAATAAAACATAAAATAAGATAGAAATACTTATGTAATTCATTGGTGGGAATTTCAGATAAGCGTCTGGAGATGCTTTTTTGCTTCTGAACCTCTGCTTTCCTACTGCCTTCTTCCAACCATGCGTTACCTCCCTCCATGGCAAGCTGTATGATCCTCTTGGATGAAAACAAATCCATATGCGCTGTCACCGCACGGCTAATCATCTGTCGGTTCCTGCTAGCATCGGAATAAGACCATTGTCTTTTTTCACACTGTCACTTGTGCCCCACATTCGCAGGTTTGAAGCTCGTTACAGTCATCCCTTCCCAGATCCTACTCGGAATACCACAGACAAGGTTTAGACTTTCCGGATCCCAGGAATGCTGCCAATGGTTCTAGCCTATACCACGAAGACTCTGATCTCACGGAATGGAAGGCTCTGTTGTCAGGAGAGGCAACCATGCGTCGTGGACTAGGAGGCCAAGAGATACACACTCAAGCTATTACAGATAGAACGAGAGTGGTTGTCAGGCACGCGTTCATAGGTGAGAATGATGATGAGTGTCACGGGTCATCACATTCATTAGGTTGAAGTGCGAGTGAATATCTTAGAGAAGAAGTAGGCGTGAATTGAATAGAAAAACAGTAGTAATTGCATTAATTCATGAAAAACAACAGAGCTCCACACCTTAATCTATGGGGTATAGAAACTCCACCGTAGAAAATACATAAGTGAAAGGTCTAGGCATGGCCGTATGGCCAGCCTTCATGGTCTATGATAGCATAAAATTAACAAAAGACGATAAATAAGTCTCTAAAAGTAGTTTTTATACTAGACTAGTAACCTAGGGTTTACAGAAATTGAGTAACTAAGTGCAGATAGTGCAGAAATCCACTTATGGGGCCCACTTGGTGTGTGCTTGGGCTGAGCATTGAAGATTTTTCGTGCTTAGGCTGTTCCTGGAGTTAAACGCCAGGTTTGGTGCCAGTTTGGGCGTTTAACTCCAATTCTGGTGCCAATTTGGGCGTTTTACGCCAAGATATTTTAGGCTGACTTTGAACGCCAGTTTGGGCCATCAAATCTCAAGCAGAGTATGAATTATTATATATTGCTGGAAAGCCCAGGATGTCTAATTTCCAACACAATTGAGAGCGTGCTAATTGGGTTTTTGTAGCTCCAGAAAATCCACTTCGAGTGCAGAGAGGTCAGAATCCAACAGCATCTGCAGTCCTTTTTCAGCCTCTGAATCAGATTTTTGCTCAGGTCCCTCAATTTCAGCCAGAAAATACCTGAAATCACAAAAAAACACACAAACTCATAGTAAAGTCTAGAAATATGATTTTTGCATAAAAACTAATAAAAATATAACAAAAATTAACTAAAACATACTAAAAAATATGTAAAAACAATGCCAAAAAGGGTATAAATTATCCGCTCATCACAACACCAAACTTAAATTGTTGCTTGTTCCTAAGCAACTGAAAACAAAATAGGATAAAAAGAAGAGAATATACAATAAATTCCAAACTTATCAATGAAAATTAGCTTCAATTAGATGAGCGGGACTTGTAGCCTTTTTGCTTCTGAACAGTTTTGGCATCTCGCATCTCCCCTTGAAGTTCAGAATGATTGGCATCTATAGGAACTCAGAATCCAGATAGTGTTATTGATTCTCCTAGTTAAG
>NC_029794.2:11459247-11480522 GCF_000816755.2 Arachis ipaensis | reverse complement strand
GGTGAACCTTTTCAGATTGTGACTCAGCTTTGCTAGAGTCCCCAGTTAGAGGTGTCTAGAGCTCTTAAGCACACTCTTTTTTTGCTTTGGACCACGACTTTAACCGCTCAGTCTCAAGCTTTTAACTTGACACCTTCACGCCACAAGCTCATGGTTAGGGACAGCTTGGTTTAGCCACTTAGGCTAGGATTTTATTCCTTTGGGCCCTATCCATTAATGCTTAAAGCCTTGGATCCTTTTTCTACCCTTGCCTTTTGGTTTAAAGGGTTACTGGCTTTTTCTGCTTGTTTTTTCTTTTTCTTTCTTTTTTTTTCGCCACTTTTTTTTTTTTCCGCAAGCTTTGTTCTTCACTGCTTTTTCTTGCTTCAAGAATCAATTTTATGATTTTTCAGATTATCAATAACATTTCTCCTTTTTCATTATTCTTTCAAGAGCCAACAATTTTAACATTCATAAACAATAAATTCAAAAATATGCACTGTTCAAGCATTCATTCAGAAAACAAAAAGTATTGTCACCACATCAAAATAATTTAACTAATTTCAAGATAGAATTCGAAATCATGTACTTCTTGTTCTTTTGCAATTAGAAATATTTTTCATTTAAGAAAGGTGATGGATTCATAGGACATTCACAGCTTTAAGGCATAGACACTAGACACTAATGATCATGTAATAAAGACATAAACATACATAAAACATAAAGCATATGAAATGAAAAACAGAAGAATAAGAACAAGGAAATTAAAGAATGGGTCCACCTTAGTGATGGCGGCTAGTTCTTCCTCTTGAAGATCTTATGGAGTGCTTGAGCTCCTCTATGTCTCTTCCTTGCCTTTGTTGCTCCTCCCTCATGGCTCTTTGGTCTTCTCTAATTTGATGGAAGAGGATGGAATGCTCTTGGTGCTCCATCCTTAGTTGTCCCATGTTGGAACTCAATTCTCCTAAGGATGTGTTGATTTGCTCCCAATAGTTTTATGGAAGAAAGTGTATCCCTTGAGGCATCTCAGGGATTTCGTGATGAGGAATTTCCTCATGCTCTTGTTGAGGTCCATGAGTGGGCTCTCTTGTTTGCTCCATCATTTTCTTAGTGATGGACTTGTCCTCATCAATGAGGATGTCTTCCTCTATGACAATTCCAGCTGAATTGCATAGGTGACAGATGAGATGAGGGAAGGCTAACCTTGCCAAAGTAGAGGACTTGTCCGCCACCTTGTAGAGTTCTAGGGATATGATCTCATGAACTTCTACTTCCTCTCCATTCATGATGATATGGATCATGATAGCCCAGTCTATGGTAACTTCAGACCGGTTGCTAGTCGGAATGATTGAGCGTTGGATGAACTCCAACCATCCCCTAGCCACGGGCTTGAGGTCAAGCCTTCTTAGTTGAACCAGCTTGCCTCTTGAGTCTCTCTTCCATTGAGCGCCTTCCACACAAATGTCCCTAAAGACTTGGTCCAACCTTTGATCAAAGTTGACCTTTCTAGTGAAAGGGTGAGGATCTCCTTGCATCATTGGCAAGTTGAATGCTAACCTCACATTTTCCGGACTAAAATAAAAGTAGTTCCCCCAAACCATTGTGAGCCAATTCTTTGGGTTCGGGTTCACATTTTGGTCATGGTTCTTAGTGATCCATGTATTAGCATAGAACTCTTGAACCATTAAGATCCCGACTTGTTGAATGGGGTTGGTGAGAATTTCCCAACCTCTTCTTCGAATCTCACGTCGGATCTCTGGATATTCACTCTTTTTAAGCTTGAAGGGGACCTCGGGGATCACATTTTTCTTTGCCACAACTTCATAGAAGTGGTCTTGATGGACCTTTGAGATGAATCTCTCCATCTCCCATGACTCGGAGGTGGAAGCAATTGCCTTCCCTTTCCTCTTTCTAGAGGTTTCTCCGGCCTTAGGTGCCATTAGTGGTTATGGAAAACAAAAATCTTTAGCTTTTCCCATACTAAACTTAGAATTGTTGCTCGTCCTCGAGCAAAAGAAGAAGAAAAAGGAGTAGAAGAAGAAGAAATGGATGAGATGGAGGGTTGTGGAGGTTTCGGCCAAGGGGGTAGTAGTGTGTATGTTGTGTGAAAATAAAGGTGGTAAGGATGGGTATTTATAGGGTAAGGGAGAGAGTGGGTTCGGTCATGAAGGGGAGGGTTTGGGAGGGAAATAGTTTGAATTTGAATGGTGAGGTAGGTGGGGTTTGATGATGGATGGATGTGAGTGGTGAAGAGAGTATGGAGAAGAGGGTAAGATTTGATAGGTGAAGGGTATTTGGGGAAGAGGTATTGAAGTGATTGGTCAAGGGTGTATGGGGAAGAGTGTTATGGAAAAGTGTGAAGATGAGAGAAGAAGAGGTAGGGTAGGTGGGGATCCTGTGGGGTCCACAGATCCTGAGGTGTCAAGGAATTTGAGTCCCAGCACCATTCTGGCGTTTAAACGCCCATTCTGTGCCAAATCTGGCATTTAACGCTAGCTTTGCTACCATTCCTGGCGTTAAACGCCACTCTGCTACCCATTTCTGGTGTTAAACGCTAGCCAGATGCCCATTTCTGGCGTTTAACGCCAGCCAGATGCCAGACAGCCCTTTCTGGCGTTAAACACCCAAAGTGCTGCCCATTCTGGCGTTTAACGCCCAGAATGCTGCCAGGCTGGGCGTTAAATGCCCATTCTGCTATCCTTACTGGCGTTTAAACGCCAGTAAGCCTGTCCTCCAGGGTGTGCTATTTTTGATGCTGTTTTTCATTCTGTTTTTGAATTTTCAGTTGTTTTTGTGACTTCACATGATCATCAACCTAAAGAAAACATAAAATAGCAATGGAAAATAAATAAATATAATTAAATAACATTGGGTTGCCTCCCAACAAGCGCTTCTTTAATGTCAATAGCTTGACAGTGAGCTCTTAGAGAGCCTCACAGAGATTCAGAGCTCAGTGTTGGCCTCCCAAAACCAACCTTAGAAGTTGAGTATGAGGGCTTTGTTTGACTCTGTATTGAGAGAAGCTTTGCATGCTTCCTCTCCATGGTTACAGAAGAAGATCCTTGAGAGTTGAACACAAGGTAGTCCTTATTCAATTGAAGGACTAACTCTCCTCTGTCCACATCAATCACAGCTCTTACTGTGGCTAGGAAGGGTCTTCCAAGGATGATGGATTCATCCTCTTCCTTCCCAGTGTCTAGGATTATGAAGTCAGCAGGGATGTAATAGCCTTCAACCTTTACTAATACATCCTCTACAACTCCATAAGCCTGTTTTCTTGAATTGTCTGCCATCTCTAGTGAGATTTTAGCAACTTGTACCTCAAAGATGCCTATCTTCTCCATTACAGAGAGGAGCATGAGGTTTATACTTGAACCAAGGTCACACAGAGCCTTCTTAAAGATCATGGTGCCTATTATGCAAGGTATTAAGAACTTTCCAGGATCCTGTTTCTTCTGAGGTAATTTCAGTTGAACCAGATCATTCAGTTCATTGATGAGCAATGGAGGTTCATCCTCCCAAGTCTCATTACCAAATAACTTGGCATTCAGCTTTATGATTGCTCCTAGATACTGAGCAACTTGCTCTTCAATAATATCTTCATCCTCTCCAGAGGAAGAATACTCATCAGAGCTCATGAATGGTAATAGTAAGTTCAGTGGAATCTCTATGGTCTCTGTATGAGCCTCAGATTCCCTTGGTTCCTCATTAGGGAACTCCTTAGTGGCCAGTGGACGTCCATTGAGGTCTTCCTCACTAGAAATAACGGCCTCTCCCTCCTCTGTGCATTCGGCCATGTTGGTTATATTTATGGCCTTGCACTCTCTCTTTGGATTCTCTTCTGTATTGCTTGGGAGAGTACTAGGAGGGAGTTCAGTAACTCTTTTACTCAGCTGACCCACTTGTGCCTCCAAATTTCTAATGGAGGACCTTGCTTCAGTCATGAAACTGAGAGTGGTCTTAGATAGATCAGAGACTACAGTTGCTAAGTCAGAGTGGCTCTACTTAGAATTCTCTGTCTGTTGCTAAGAAGATGATGGAAAAGGTCTGCTATTGCCAAACCGTGCTCTCCCACCATTATTATTATTGAAACCTTGATTAGGCTTCTGCTAATCCTTCCATGAGAAATTAGGATGATTCCTCCATGAAGGATTGTAAGTGTTTCCATAGGAATCTCCCATGTAATTCACTTCTTCCATTCTAGGATTCTCAGGATCATAAGCTTCTTCTTTAGAGGACGCCTCTTTAGTACTGCCAGATGCAGCTTGCATTCCAGACAGACTCTGAGAAATTATATTGACTTGCTGAGTCAATATTTTATTCTGAGCCAATATGGCATTTAGAGTATCAATCTCCAGAACTCCTTTTTTTTGAGTTGTCCCATTATTCACAGGATTTCTTTCAGAAGTGTACAAGAACTGGTTATTTGCAACCATTTCAATGAGTTTCTGGGCTTCTTCAAGCATCTTCTTCAGATGAAGAGATCTACCAGCAGAGTTGTCCAATGACATCTTGGACAATTCAGACAGACCATCATAGAATATGCATATGATGCTCCATTCTGAAAGAATGCCAGAAGGACACCTTCTGACCAATTACTTGTATCTTTCCCAAGCTTCATAGAGGGATTCACCTTCCTTCTGTCTGAAGGTTTGGACTTCCACTCTAAGCTTGCTCAATTTTTGAGGTGGAAAGAATTTGGCCAAGAAAGCATTGACCAACTTTTCCCAAGAGTTTAGGCTATCTTTAGGTTATGAGTCCAACCATATCCTAGCTCTGTCTCTTACAGCAAAAGGGAAAAGCATAAGTCTGTAGACCTCAAGATTAACCCCATTGGTCTTAACAGTGTCACAGATTTGCAAGAATTCAGCTAGAAACTGATGAGGATCTTCTAATGGAAGTCCATGAAACTTGCAATTCTGCTGCATTAGAGAAACTAATTGAAGCTTAAGCTAAAAGTTGTTTACTCTAATTGCAGGAATTGAGATGCTTCTTCCACAGAAGTCAGAAGAGGGTGCAATAAAGTCACCAAGCATCTTCCTTGCATCTCCACCATTGTTATTGAGTTCGGCCATCTCTTCTTCTTTTTCGAAAAATTCTGTCAGGTCCTCTCCAGAGTGTTGTGCTTTAGCTTCTCTTAGCTTCCTCTTTAGAGTCCTTTCAGGTTCCAGATCAGCTTCAACAAGAATGTTCTTATCCTTGCTCCTGCTCATATGAAAAAGAAGAGAACAGAGAAGAAGAGGAATCCTCTATGTCACAGTATAGAGATTCCTTATGTGAGTAGAAGAAGAGAAGAATAGAAGAGTGATGTAGAGAGAAGAGATGAAGAATTCGAACACAGAGAGGTAGAGAGGGTTCGAATTATAAGAAGAAGAGAAGTGTTAGTAAATAAATAAATAGAGAGAGATGAGAGCGAGAGAGTTTTCGAAAATAATTAAAAGGAAAAGGAAAATATTTTTGTTTTTATTTTAAAATTTAGTTAGAATTAAAAAATTAAGAGAAGAAATAAAATAAAATTAAAATTTAAATCAATTAGTTAAAAAAAGGAATTTTGAAAAAGAGGTGAGGAGGTTTCGAAAATTAGAGAGAGAAAAGTAGTTAGGTAGTTTTGAAAAAGATAAGAAATAGAAAACTTTTAAAATCAAACAAAAAGTTAAGTAGTTAATTGAAAAAGATTTGAAAATCAAATTTGAAAAGATAAGAAGTTAGAAAAGAAATTGAATTTTTGAAAAAGATATGATTGAAAGATATGATTGAAATTTATTTTGAAAAAGGTTTGAAAAGGGAAATTAAAAAGATTTGATTTTTGAAATTAAAGTTGATTACTTGACTAACAAGAAACTAAAAGATATGATTCTAGAATTTAAAGATTGATCCTTTCTTAATAGACAAGTAATAACTTGAAAATTTTTGAATCAAAACATTAATTGTTAGTCATGATTTTGAAAATATGAAACAAAAATAAGAAAAAGATTTTAAAAATCAAATTAAAATTTTCAAAAATATTGAGAGGAAAAATGAAAAAAATTTGATTTTTGAAAAAGTTTTGAAAAGATAGGATTTTTAAATTGAAAATTTGACTTGACTAACAAGAAACAACTAAATTTTAAAACTTGTTGACTAAATCAATTCAAAATTTCAAAATTTATGAGAAGAATAAGAGAAAGATATTTTTTTATTTTTGAATTTTAATGAGGAAAGAGAAAAACATAAAAATGATGCAAAACATAAAAATTTAAGATCAAAACAAAAAATGCATGCAAGACACTTTTAATGTCAAGATGAACACCAAGAACACTTTGAAGATCATGATGAACATCAAGAACATATTTTTGAAAATTTTTAAGAAAAGAAAAAACATGCAAGACACCAAACTTAAAAATTTTTAAACTTTAGACACTAATAATTCAAGAATGTATATGAAAAACAAGAAAAGACACAAAACAAGAGAATGCAAAGATCAAACAAAGAAGATTATCAAGAACAATTTGAAGATAAATGAAGAACAGTTCCATGCATGAATTTTTGAAAATTTAAAGAAAAATTAAAAAGATGCAATTGACACCGAACTTAAAAATTGACACTAGACTCAAACAAGAAACATAAAATATTTTTGGTTTTATGATTTTATTAAATTTTTTTTGGATTTTTTTTTCAAAAATTAATTAGGAAAAGAAAATAAAGAAACTCAAAATTTTTAATACGAATTTTCAGGAATCATGCAATGTTAGTCTAAAGCTTTAGTCTAAAAAAGATCAGACATGGCTAGCCAAGCTTCAGTAGGACATTACATACAACAGCCAAATTGATGGGAATCAACTAGCTCCTGTGATGATAAAAGCATCATCTGAAACTCTAGAATTCATTCTTAAAAATTTTGAAGAACAAAGAATCAAATTTTTTTGAAAATTTTTCGAAAATAAAAATAATAAAAATAAAAAGCTTAAAATTAAAATAAAATTACCTAATCTGAGCAACAAGATGAACCGTCAGTTGTCCAAACTCGAACAATCCCCGGCAACGGCGCCAAAAACTTGGTGCACGAAATTGTGATCTCTAACAATGGCCTTAAAAACTTGGTACGCGCGATCATGATCTCAACACTTCTTCACAACTCCGCACAACTAACCAACAAGTGCACTGGGTCGTCCAAGTAATAAACCTTACGTGAGTAAGAGTCGATCCCACGGAGATTTTCAGCTTGAAGCAAACTATGGTCATCTTGTAAATCTCAGTCAGGCGGATTCAAATGGTCATGAGGTTTTGATAATTAAAATATGAATAAAACATAAAATAAGATAGAAATACTTATGTAATTCATTGGTGGGAATTTCAGATAAGCGTCTGGAGATGCTTTGTTGCTTTTGAACCTCTGCTTTCCTACTGCCTTCTTCCAACCATACGTCACCTCCTTCCATGGCAAGTTGTATGACCCTCTTGGATGAAAACAAATCCATATGCGCTGTCACCGCACGACTAATCATCTGTCGGTTCCTGCTAGCGTCGGAATAAGACCATTGTCTTTTTGCACACTGTCACTTGTGCCCCATATTCGCAGGTTTGAATCTCGTCATAGTCATCCCTTCTCAGATCCTACTCGGAATACCACAGACAAGGTTTAGACTTTCCGAATCCCGGATCCTACTCGGAATACCACAGACAAGGTTTAGACTTTCCGGATCCCAGGAATGCTACCAATGGTTCTAGCCTATACCACGAAGACTTTGATCTCACGGAATGGAAGGCTCTGTTGTCAGGAGAGGCAACCATGCGTCGTGGACTAGGAGGCCAACAGATACACACTCAAGCTATTGCAGATAGAACGGGAGTGGTTGTCAGGCACGCGTTCATAGGTGAGAATGATGATGAGTGTCACGGGTCATCACATTCATCAGGTTGAAGTGCGAGTGAATATCTTAGAGAAGAAGTAGGCGTGAATTGAATAGAAAAACAGTAGTAATTGCATTAATTCATGAAGAACAGCAGAGCTCCGCACCTTAATCTATGGGGTGTAGAAACTCTACCGTAGAAAATACATAAGTGAAAGGTCTAGGAATGGCCATATGGCCAGCCTTCATGGTCTATGATAGCATAAAATTAACAAAAGACGATAAATAAGTCTCTAAAAGTAGTTTTTATACTAGACTAGTAACCTAGGGTTTACAGAAATTGAGTAACTAAGTGCAGATAGTGCAGAAATCCACTTCTGGGGCCCACTTGGTGTGTGCTTGGGCTGAGCATTGAAGCTTTTTCGTGCTTAGGCTGTTCTTGGAGTTAAACACCAGGTTTGGTGCTAGTTTGGGCATTTAACTCCAATTCTGGTGCCAGTTTGGGCGTTTTATGCCAAGATGTTTTAGGCTGACTTTGAACGCCAGTTTGGGCCATCAAATCTCAGACAAAGTATGAACTATTATATATTGCTGGAAAGCCCAGGATGTCTACTTTCCAACGCAATTAAGAGCGCGCCAATTGGGCTTTTGTAGCTCCAGAAAAGCCACTTTGAGTGTAGGGAGGTCAGAATCCAATAGCATCTGCAGTCCTTTTTCAGCCTTTGAATCAGATTTTTGCTCAGGTCCCTCAATTTCAGCTAGAAAATACCTGAAATCATAAAAAAACATACAAACTCATAGTAAAGTCCAGAAATGTAATTTTTGCATAAAACTAATAAAAATATAACAAAAATTAACTAAAACATACTAAAAACAATGCCAAAAAGGGTATAAATTATCCGCTAATCAATATCATCGCATGAACAAATTACTGCATGAACGGTATGTATCATCAATCATTTTTTGATAAATAAAACTTTTTATTTAGGCCATCTTACCTCATTCTCAAGCCTTAGAGAAGCTTACCCCACACATTCAATAGGTTGTTTGATACAGCCTTGTGATTTGAAGCCTTAGGCAAATTTATTGTTATTTTCTCTGTTCTTATATTTTTATGCTTGTTTGGAATTAGGTCAGCATGGAAAGTAATGAAAAGGGAGTTTCGATTGATGGGGTACCTCTACCATTTGAGGCTAGTGAGATTGATTTTGGTGAAACAGGAACAAACGGGCAACACAATGTTTATCAACTTATACACCAGATAATCCACAGATAGAGACATTTTTGCTATAATTTGTATTTGAATGTTAGTTTGTATTTTTTTTTAACACTAATGTGTAGTTTTAATTGATTATTATGATTGACGAGGACCACAATTTATAATTGATTTGCTTTGCAGGTGAGATAGTGAGAAATCATGATGAGCTAATGTCAAGTTTCTTTGCACAACTAGATGCCCTTGCCTATTGGAAAGTATATTCATGATCTCTCTCTTATGTTATCTTAGTCCACACCTCTCATCATATCCTTTTCCTAATGAAGTGTTTAAGCTATTTTTTAATATCTAGCAATTAGATTAACATGTTCATCACACACAGATTATCATGTTACTCTAATGTTTGCATTTTTATAATAATTATCATGCTATATAGCATTGTTGTCAAAGGCAGTGAAAAATAGAATTCAGCAGCAAAGATTTAGTGTTAACGTGTCACTGACATACTCTATGTTTGCATGAATTTGTTTGGGTTAATTTGAGGCTTATACGATTAGGGACATAGAAATTCTGGCACGATGTGTGTGATCTGTACTTTGTCTGTGGTAAAGAATCAAGGGGATGGCAAGATGATTTTTCTTTTACTTTTCTTTAGCTTATATCATATGCGAGTTAGGTGGGTAATGCCACTACAAGAAAATAAACTTTTTGCCACGCTATTAAAGCATACCGAAAAATGCTAAAAAGCGTGCCAATAGCTTTTTGCCACGCTTTTTGAGCTATCGGCACGCTTTTGAAAGGGTCACATCCACAAGCGTGCTGGTTGCTCTATTGCCATGCTTTTGTGTATCTATCGGCACGCTTTCTTTTTTGCCACGGTTTTGTCTATCGCCACGCTTAAAAGCATGGCCATATGTATAACCTTATAACCACTAACGTGTCAAAAAGTAGACATATAGCCACGCTTTTAAAACGTGCCCATTGGGTTGGTTTTGGCTACGCTTCTAAAGCGTACCGATAGAGGAAGATATAGCCATGCTTTCTTAAATGTACCTAGATGTAAATCTATTGCCACGCTTTTAAAGCGTGGCTATATCCTTATCAAATTAAAAAAAAAATTATGGCATGTGCTTTTACATGTACTCTAATGTGCTCCAAAAACAATCAAAAGCATTGATAAATATATGTGAATATCGTTTAAAAAAAATTAATCAATAAAAATTAGTATTACATTAGTAGAATTCAAATAAAATTAAATATCAATCTCCTATAGCCAAAATAGTTATAAAATACATCGGGGTAAAAAAAATCAATTAAAGATAGTTAAGTACAATTGATTAATAATAATATCACTGTACAAGTACAATTTGTAAACCTCGTTAAATTAGTAAATAATTAGTCAATAAATTAAAGAGGATTAGAAATGTGAATATTATATTAAATTAAGATAGAGCTCGTCGAAACGAGAATTTTGACACCAATTTCGAAGAAATCAGTCCAAAATTGGACCGAATGGATCGAACCGGTTGAACACGGCCTAAACCGGGCCCGTGGGCCCAACCGACCCAGCAATTAAAAGAACCAAAACCTCTCTTCTTCTCAATCAGCAGAATAATGCTGAAACATAAGAAGGAGAAGAGAAACATTCCCGAAACCCTTACGGTGAATTCCAACTCACGTAACTCCTCCGTCCGAGCTCCGATCGCCGCACCGTTTGCAGCCACGCGTTCACCGCGTCGAGCTCTATGTTTCTACCGGAATAATTTCATAGGTAAGCCATTAGTCACTCCCAGCCACTCCTTTCTCCCAATTTTTCGAAAATTGAATAGAGATGTTGAATTTCTTTGCTTTTTGATGTTTTAGGATCCAATTAGCTTGAGGAAAACGTTCACTCTTGCTTATGTGAAGCTTGGGTAAGGTGAGGATATAATAATTCTATCTAAATATTCTGAATTTGTGTTTTAGGAATTAAATTGGGTATATATGTGTTATGAATGTGTATTAGGTTGTGAATAAATAATTGGAGCTTGAAATTGTGAATGTCGGAACTCGGAGGAAGTTGTTTAGCTGAGGTTTTGGGGCTGTGTTGGTTTTAATTAAATTGCCTTGATCATTACATGGGAATCGGCCAAGGTATGGTTTAGGTTTCTTGCATTTAATATATAATGTTCTATAAAAACTTATGCTAGATGACCATAGGATAAGTTGGAACGTATGTGTATATTGTGGTTTAGTATCTTGTTGTTACATATGAATTGGTATGGTGTTGATTAGTTGAAGGATTGGTAAATTGTTAATTATTGATTTGGGGATATAATTATGTGACTTGTGAGCTATGGTTTGGTTGTGAAATTTGGCATGTATATATGATTATTGTTGGAGGATTTGGCATGTATATATATGATTATTGTTGGAGTGAAATATGATTTTTATGGTGGTTGTTTGATGATAAAGAAGAATTTGTTAAGTTGAGAATGGTAGATATGATAATGAATGGGAATTGAGATTTTGAATGAAATGAGGTTTATGAGGTTTGTTGCACTTTGGTTTTGGACTGAACTTTGGCGGGCTATAACTTGGATTCCGGAACTCCAAATTGATTTCAACTTATCTTAAATGAAAATTGGGTTCATGAAGTTTATGCCATTCGAAGAACGGAAGAAAAATGATTTAAAACGATTGAGTTATGCCCGTCAGAAATTTGGATGTGGAATATGTAACTATGCAGGAGGTATTTCATGATTCTGCATGCTGGCTACTGAATGTGTTTTTTTTTAAAGAACGTACATCCACGCGTACGCGTGGCCCACGCGTACGCATGGCATGGAATTTTTAACTGTGCATACACGTATAGCCCCATGCGTACGCGTATGGGACTAACATGCATGCTCACGCATACGCATGATCCACGCGTACGCGTGACATGAAGTTTTCACCTACGCGTATGCATGACAAAAGGACGTGCGCGCGAGCTGCATCTTTACACTCCCACGCGTATGCGTGAGCCACGCGTATGCGTGGCCCCTATTTCAACAAACATGGTTTTTTCAGAATTTTAAACCGCATTTCAAGCTTTTAAACCTCTATTTTCATTCCTTTAGTCATAAATAGTAGTATTAAACCTGATAATCAGATGGAGCTAGGAAATGGGGATAACTTGGAGATGAAGTAAAGTTAAAAAGTGATGAATTGATTATAAAAATGTTACGGATGATCATGTATAATACTTGGCTTGATTATCAAATGAACGATCATATATGAAACTTGGCTTGAATGATTAAATGATCTGAGATACGAGATTCTCTGGATAAAGTACCGTGGCTTGCCACCACGTGTACCAGGTTGAAAACTCGATACTCTGTTGATTCTACGACGTAAGGGTGACTGGGCACTTATAAATTCCCGGGAATGGTACTCCTATTGAGCGATTTGATATATATATATATACTTGGCTTTCTCTCCGCATAACTTGTTCTTTTTTATCCTCTTAGAGGTTTATGGAGAGGCAAGATTGTGTATATGTACTTTTGGGTTTTGGATATGTATGTATATATGTGTAAATATTCTCCGGTCAGTCTTGACTTCGCAGGCTGAGTTAGGAGCTTGTTATTTTGTATCTTTGGCACTCTATTTCTACTTCTGTCATCTTATGTTTAGTAGTTATGGTTTTCTTAGCACGCAAGTTAACTCGTTCATTGAGCGTTGCGCTTTTATTTTGCGATTTTTATTTCCTCTATTCTTCAAGACTCCTAGCATATTATAATTCTTCTGCTATTATATGTACTCATTTTATTTTAGAGGTCGTAATACCACACCACCTCTGTTTTACGACTTAAGCGTAAAGCTTTGTGTGGTAGGGTGTTACATAATGCGCAACAGAGAGACAGTGTCCAGGTTAGCTACTGGACATGTCAGGTTTGGCTATATAACTAATAAATGAGCTCATTAGCCATAGGGAAGACATGCAACATATGCATTTGCATGCTTTGTTTGAGTTTGAATTTGTTTTGGTTTGCCTAATTGTTTAACTATTATTAACTACTATCTGAGCTATTTGCTGTAACTGCTATCTATACATGTAGTTTTCTTGTCTGTATTGCCTGTGTTTGCTCTGGTGTGGTACTTTTAAAATTGAGTTTTGGTGCTAAATTGATGATAAGTACTGAATGATTGCATGAATAGGCATGAGTCCGCGATTGGTTCCTGATTGAGGTTTAGTTAAGTTTGAAGAATCAAGTTAGTTCACCATAGACTTAATGAACCTATGCTTGGAACAGGTTAGTCATTCATACAGTCTAGGAAACTTTTTAAGAGTTTTCTTATACAAAAAGAAAGGTTTTGGATTTGCATAGTTAAACCATTGGTTTTCAAAAGATTCATAAGACAACGATAATCACTGAGCTTGAAAATAGTTTTATCTTATTAAATATCTTCTTATGACAATTCTGAAAACTCCATGGTGAGATCGTGTGGTTAGGTTTTCACTCCCTACAGCTTTATCTTTTTAGAAAATGGAGGAAAAAGCTTACGAAGAGTTTTACTGCATTTTGCTTATGCGATGTTTTAGTTAGATATTATTCTTCCCTTTCCATTAACATTATATTGTTGTAAGAGGGATAGAAATCATGTTTTGTAACGAAACGCATGTATGTATATTCGTAAGTACTTGTATAAGAAATCTGGTATGTATATATATATGTACATGAGTAATGTGATTGAGTTCTCGTTATATATGCATGTTTGTTTTAAGGAAAAGTATTTTCGATTTTTCAAAGAAATCAGCAATATGGTTTCGAGTAAAAGGCTCATATTTTATGATGAAGTATATAAAGTTGTCGTAATACTTCTTGCTATTAGAGTGGCGCAGCCGGAAGCGTGACATTCTGATAGTGATGGTGTTACATTTAGCGCCAGCCTCATAGTGGCTATTCCTCAAAATGCGTGCCTCCTGTCGCTAAACGCCAGGTTACGGCGTTTAGCGCTGAGACACCCGAACTGAACATCTTCTAGAGTGTGCTGAATTCCCTTCTGATTGCACCTGTTCCTGTTTTAAACACTTTGCATGACCAAAACACACGTAAAAAAAAAAGGAAAACTATAAAGAACCAAAATAAAATAAATAAAACCAAAATGTGTATAAAATCTAAGGATACTAAAGATTGGGTTGCCTCCCAACAAGCACTTCTTTAACGTCACTAGCTTGGCGGTTGATTTCTTGTTAAGGTGGGGTTGATCATAGTGCTTCAACTCCTCTCTTCTCACTGTGAATTTTTTCCCTGTGTCCCCATGAAGTAGCTCAATATGCTCAAGAGAGAGGATTCTATTTATTGTATGAGGCAACATTGGATTCCAAGTCAACACCACCTTCAACCCTGGTGAGAAATCTTCAGTGAGAATCTTTTTGTTTTTCCATCCCTTAGGCACTTTCTTCTTGGGTGCCTCCCCCTTTCTTGACACTGCACTCCCAACACAAAGCTTAGATTTGATGTTAGGGAGAATTTTTTTTATTGTCACCAAAGGAGGCTTGAGCTGCAAACTCTGTTTTACATCATCAGTGAATTCTTGGAACTCAGTCTTCATACAATTGCCTTTTTCACCTGAGTGATGTATGAGTTTAAAACCCTTGAAGATCAAATGCTCTTCATGTACCCTCAGCATCAATTCACCTTCTTTCACATTAATCATAGCTCTCCCAGTGGCTAGGAATGACCTTCCTAGGATTATAGAAGCGTTTTCATCCTTCCCTATGTCAAGAATTACAAAGTCTACTGGGAGGAAGAACTTACCCACTTTGACCAAGATATTCTCCACTATTCCATGTGCATGCTTCAAGGATTTATCTGTCATTTGTAAAGCTATCATTGTTGGTTGTTCCTCTTTGATTTGCAACTTCTTCATCACAGACAATGACATTAAATTGATACTTGCACCTAGATCACACAAGGCTTTCTCAAAGGTTGTGCTCTTAATGGTGCATGGAATTTGAGAGCTCCCTGGATCAGACATATTCCTTGGCAAATTATTCTGAATTACGACACTACATTTCTTGGTCAGGACCACTCTCTCATCTCCCTTTAAAGGCATCTTCTTGGATAGCAACTCCTTCATGAATTTAACATAGAGAGGCATTTGTTCCAAAACCTCAGCAAAAGGAATATTAATTTGTAACTTTCTGAAGACTTCCAAGAACTTTGAAAACTACTTGTTCTTGGTCTCCTTTTGAAGTCTTTGAGGATATGGCATTTTAGGCTTGTACTCAGGTGCTTTAGGCTTCACTGGATATTGCTCAAGATCAACCGGAAAGGGATTATCCAGATGCCTTGGAGGGGCGTGTACTACAATATCCTCAGTCTTCTTCGGAGCTTCTTTTTCAGCCGGTCCCTCAGTAATATGTACTTCTTCACCTGCCATGAGTCTACTTACCAACGTGATAACTTTGCACTCTTCTCTTGGATTTGGAATTGTGTTACTAGGAAAGGTATTGGTGGACCTCTAATCAATCTCAGCAACTTTTATGGCTAGTTGACCCATCTGAACCTCCAAGTTCCTAAGTGAAGCTCTAGTTTCCTGCATGAAACTAAAAGTACTCTTGGAGATCTCTGCAACTATAACTTTCAAGTTAGAAGATTTTTTAGAACTGGATGGTGGATTGTTGTTGGTAAAATTACTCTTATTGAAATTATTCTGATGGCCCTGATTGAAATTACTTTGTGGTTGATTTCTCCATCCAAAATTTGGGTGATTCCTCTACCCTAGATTATAAGTCTTGGAAAAAGGATCATTATTGGGGGGATCTGGAGGAGTTGTCCATATAATTAACCTGTTCAGAGAAAAATTGACCATAATCATAAGGCTCACCTTGAAGGAATCCTCTTCTCATGTCATAGGAAGCATCTTGGATATTAATAGCTGAAACTTATAGTCCACCCAAGTATTGAGTAATGGTATTTATCTGTTGAGACATAGCCTTGTTCTGAGCAAGAATTGTGTCCAAAGCATCCACTTCCATGACTCCTTTTCTCACAGAGGTCCTATCAGAATAATACAAATATTGGTTATTAGCAACCATCTCAATCAAATCTAGAGCCTCCTCAGGGGTCTTTTTCATGTGAAGAGATCCGCCTGTAGAATTATCCAAAGACATTTTGGCGGCCTTAGTAACTCCATCATAGAAAATCTGTAACTGGATCCAGTCTGAAAACATGTCAGGAGGATATTTTCTGAGCATCAACTTATACCTCTCCCAAGCTTCAAAAAGAGATTCATCCTCTCTCTGCCTGAAAGTATGAACATCAGTCCTCAGCTTAGTCAACTCCTGAGGTGGAAAGAATTTGGTTAAGAATCTATTAACCAACTTGTCACATATATCCAAGCTCTCCTTGGGTTGTGTGTCAAGCCACTGCTTGGCTTTGTCTTGTACAACAAACGGAAAAAGCAACAACTTATAGACATCAGAATGAACTCCATTGGTCTTCACTGTGTCACAGATTTGTAGAAAATTTGAAATAGATAAGTTTGGATCTTCCTGCGGGAGTCCATGAAACTCACAATTTTGTTGCACCAGAGAGATGAGCTGAGGTTTCAGCTCAAAATTGTTAACAGCCACAGGAGGTACAACAATGCTATTACCATAGAAATTGGTGGCTAGGAGTAGTGTATGAGCCCAGTGTCCTTCTAGGTTGCTCAGGCATGTTAGGAGAATTGAGAGCATTAGGATTAATAACATTGTTGTTGTTCATCTCCATAGTAACTTCTTCAAATTCCTTCTCAAAATTATCTTTGAGGTTCTCAGTAGCTTTGTAAGCTCTAGCCTGCTGTAAATGCCTTCTTAAAGTCCTCTCAATCTCAGGATCAAATTCAAGAAGAGGTTCCTTGTCTCTGTTCCTACTCATAAACAAACAGAAAATAAGAGAAAATGAGAATTTCTACGTCAGAGTGAAGAGAATTTTCGGTGAGGTAACCTGAGTAAAAGAAATAACACTAAATAAACTAAATAAATAGAATAAAATATTCAAAATTAATAAATAAAATAAACTAAACTTTTCAAAAATAATGAACAAAAATAAAATGAAAGAACTAACGGGACACCAAACTTAATTTCAAAAATTAAAGGAAAAGTTTTAAGCAAATATGAAACTAATTTTCGAAAAATAAAAGAAATAAGATTAAATAAAATTAAAGCAAAGACGTCTAATCTAAGCAATCAAGCAACGGGTAGTTGTCAATCACAGTCAATCCCCGGCAACGGCGCCAAAAACTTGGTCGCAGAATTTCGAATACCACAATTGAACCGGCAAGTGCACCGGGTCGTACCAAGTAATACCTTAGGTGAGTAAGGGTCGATCCCACGAGGATGGACCAAGCAACAATAATTGAGTGATTCACTTAGTCAGACAAGCAATAAGAGGTGTTTTGAGTGCAATTAGCATGAAACAGTGATTCAGAAATCAAGAAAGCAAACAATGACTTGGGCATGAAAAGTATGTGAGAAAACAGTTAAGGTTTCAGATATATTTATCTTTTCGGATTAACAATTCTCACCAACTACTTTAATCATGCATGATTCAATTCATGACAACCTTTAATTGATTAAACCCTAATTCCTTAGTAATTTAATCTCCTCTAACCTAATCAACCGCCAATTCTTTGGTCACTTAATTTAGATCAAAGGTTTAAGTCCAATTCTAGCTTATTAGCCATACAAACCCTAATTACTCAAAGATAAGGTGATTATATATCACGTATCACGTTAAGTCCAAGCAATTAGAGAATTATGAGGAATTACTTTTAAGCTGTTATTCAAGTGAGTTAACTTTTCCAAGATTCAACAAGAATTCAAATAGAAAAAGAGTTATCTTCCAATATACTCTAATTCCTAGGATGAAGAACGAAAGTAATCCTAGAATACAAATCAATACATTAATTAAAAGTGGAATGACAATAGTACTAATCCATAGAATAAACAGAGCTCCTAACCTTAATAGAAGAGGTTTAGTTGCTCATGGCTCAGAGAAAACTAGGAATTACGGAGCACCTGACGCTAAACGCCAGGTCGTGGCATTTGGCGCCAGCTTCACAGAGGGCTTGCACACGTTACGAAGCGCCAGCTTGGCAGCATCAAATTTCTTCCTTTTTCTTCTGCACGATCTCTGCCAAACTCGCCCAGATTTTTTCTGAAATAAATAAAACCACAATGCGCCTCAAAGTAGCATCCAAACAGGCTTCAAACACTAAAATCTAAATAAAACTCAATAAATTCATATATAAAATAATAAGAAAATATAGAAAAGATACTCACGCATCAACCTCAAACATTCAAAATTCAAAAGGTTTGTCAATTGAAAACAAATCAAATTCCATTAATGCAAATAGTCAAAACAAGAGGAGAACAAGCAATGATTTCAAGGAATTGACCAAAATTTTCAATAAAAAACTTTTTGAGGCGTATTTACAAAATTTGACATGCAAAGTCATAAACAACACAAAATAGCATTAATAAGTAAACTTTGCAATACCAATTCACAAAACTCAAGCATAATCAAATAAGCTAGCAATCAACACATTGAATTAACAGAATTTAGACAATCAGAACAATTAACCAGTTAAACTCATCATCAATTTATCCTTTAATTCAACAGAAAATCAAATAAACGAGTTCAAACGAATTCAGTAGCAAATTCCATCAATTCAATCAACAAACTTAGAATAGTTCCAAACACTCTCAGCTACAATCAGAATCCAGTAAACTAAACTAGCCTATTCTAACCACCTAAAATTCACTAATTAGAAAATAAAATCTAACTAAAATAGAAAATTGAGCAAATAAACCCTAACTGATGCTAATGATAACTAAAACAAAAATTAAAATGAATGTGAAGACCTAGAATGCAGAACAGAGAAGAGGGAGGGAGATGTGTAATGACACTCTGTTGTTGCCGTAGCGAGAAGTGGCGAACGGTGGTCGCCAAAAGCGTGAGATACAGAAGAGAGAGACAGTGAGTGCCCTGTTCTGGTACAGCCACTAACGAAGTGGAGAGAGACGGAAAAAAAAGGAGAAGAGGGGGAAGTTGAAAAGAAAAAGAAGGGAGAAGAGAGTGGTGGTGGTGCAGTGGCGGTGAGCTCACTGGAGCTGGGCCTAATGAGAGAGTTGAGAGGTTGTGGAGGTGGGAAGAGGAGAAGTCAAGAAGAATAGAAGAAGAAATTGAGTGAATAGGTTTTGCATTCTTTTTACACAAAACAGGGGGTCATGCGTACGCAAGATTTCGAAAATGAGGACTTTGAAAAATTTGAAATCGTGCGTACGCACAATACTCTCACAAAAACAATTCAACTCGGGTGTGGTATCATGCATACACATTATTGGAAGCTTTATGCATACACATGTCCTCGCACAAATCATTTTTTCCTCTGCAAAGGTATCCTGTGTACGCATGATGTGAATTCTTTTTTTTTTTAACATAACCTAAGCTTAGAAAGATTTTCTAACCTATATTTGGGCATTCTAAAAACAAAATCCAACCTAAAATAAGCAAAATAACTAAAAACTCAACAAAAGCAACAAAATTAGAAAATCAAATTAAGAAAAACAAAGCAAACTCCAAATTAACAAGATTTCTAACTCCTAAAACTATTTCAACTATTCAAACATGCAATTCAAAATAAAAATCCACTAAATAAAATTAACAAATAAGAGAAATATTTACAAGAATGATAAAAGAGATAAGGTTGTACCATGGTGGAGTGTCTCCCACCTAACACTTTTATTTATTATCCTTAAGTTGGACATGAATAAAGCTTTTATCATGGAGGCTTGTGCTTGAACTCATCCAAGGGCTGCCATCCAACCATGCACTTCACGCATGTGATGATGCGCTTCATGCATGGTCATTCTTCACTCCCGGCGGCACCATCTCTCCACCATGTGCCTCACGCACTATTTGGTGTGCTTCACGCAGCATGGGCTGCGCTTCACGGGGTTAGTGGCACGCTTCACACATACAAACAGAAGCCTCAAACTCCTTGTGCAATGGACTTGCGCCTCATGCATGGCATTGGGCCATCATCCAGGACTTTGATTCCTTCCTTAATCTCTCACTAATCTCCAATCCTTTGAATCACTTTAATTGATGATTGAAGCAAGAGCACAAGGTCCATGATTTAAAGCATTGATTGACAATTAAGAAGAATTATCCACAGCTTGATTTAGGAGGAAAAACTATTTAAAAAAACATTAATTAGTTTAGATTTGATTCTATTTTAAGTTTGATTTGTTTTGAATCTGAAATTAGGGTTAGTATTTAAAGAGGGAGAGACACTCACGTGGTTCTCTTCTTCCAGCCATTTTCAATTCATAATTTTGGATTTCCAAGCACACCATGAGTCACTAATCTCCTCGATTAAGGTTAGGAGCTCTGTTGACTCTAATAGATTAATGCTATAGCTTTTCTACTTTTGATTAATGTATTGATGTTATCTTAAGAAAGAGTTTTCGTTCATCATTATAAGGGTTTGAATGTGTTGGGAAACAATTCTAATCTGAACTGAATTCTCTTAACATCTTGAAAAAGTTAGTTTTTGGAATTAAGTTTGAAAACTCCTTCTCATGATTCTTTAGGTTTTAAAACTAGAATTGATAAGTGAGATCGAACCAACTACATTTAGTTCTTAAGAATCGTGTGGCTTTAAATTAGTGCATGTTCATCATATCTTATCATAATCAATTGCTCAATGAATTGACAGTTTATTAAGAAAAGAGAAATTCAATTACCAATGAATTGGGATTTTGTTACTTATGGTTTGTCTTAAATACATCTTGCATTATCAAAGTAGAGAGTGAAAAGCATTATTCTTGAAGTTTTAACATCTCTGAGACCTTAACTCTTTTAATCATATCACTTTTTAAACCATTTACGATTTGCTTTTGTTTAATTTATTGTTCTTATGCAAAATTGTCTCTGAAACCCTAGTTTTTTATTGTCTAACAAGAATAATTAATTGACCATTACTTGCTTAGTTCGTTAATTCTCGTGGGAACGATAACTCACTTCCGTAGTATTACTTGATACGACTCGGTGCACTTGCCGATAGTTTGTAGTTCGTAAAAATTCACATCAGAGGCTCTGGCTCTGCCTCTGCGTGTGTTGTCCGTGTGAAAGTAGTATAAAGAGAAACCCTAATTCTATAATGTGATATTTATATAAGTGAACAAAAGTCCAAAATACCCTTAAAAAAAGATTATTAACCCACCGAGT
>NC_029794.2:11454160-11458966 GCF_000816755.2 Arachis ipaensis | reverse complement strand
GTTTTGATGGGTTGATCCGGCGAGTTCGGTCCGTTTTGTGACCGGTAAGCACTACGTATAGGTAATTCCAATTTATATTAATATAAGGTAAGGTATTTTATAAAGTTAGGACCACATGCTTTTTCTGAAAGGCACTACTGGATTTGTTTCATTCATAAATCATAATAAAGAAAGTTGTATTCAAGTATTGGCTTTATGCTTTCATTATGGTCCACTACCTCAACTCAACCCTATGTTGTTATGCCTTTGCCTTTGTCCATTCTATCCACTATTCTATTCTTAGTGCCCACAGCAAATTAAAGTAAGATCACCCGAGTTGCGTATCACGTGTTGTGGCAGTATATATATATATATATTGGAAACGTAATTTTTGTTTCTAATTATTCTTTTATTCTTTAAATAAAAAATATTGAGCTTTTTCGATTTTTTAATATTCTCAAAATATAATATACATTTAACTCTTTTACCTATTTAAAAACTAGAAAGATAATTAAAAGAATGAATTGAATCTCTCAATCGTCACTCTATATAAATATTTCTCACAAAAAGTTAACTATATATGACGAGGTTTTTTTTTTCTATATTCTCTTCTTTTTCCTTGATCCTATGATTAGAAATCTAATAACTAATCTTGTTCGATTTGTTAAAGTTCCATGAAGAGAATAGAAGTGTCCTAATAGAATTTTTTCCACTCCCATTATAAGATTGAGCTACATATCACTTTAATAATTCCACGTAAAAAACATATTCAAATGAAACTTATTACACAAAGAAGAATAATCACGTTGTAATAAAAAAAAAAAACTCGTCGAGCTGGATTCTAAAGAAAGGACTAATATAAAGATTAAACTCTAGATCAGAGAAGGTAAGTATTCAAAAATATTTCTTAATTCCTACAATTTTAGAAAATATCGTCTTCATATAATGTGAAATTAGAGCTTTAAGATACATCACTAATTTTTTTTTTTTTTTTATGATTTGTGAGTGCAATAACAAGAAAGAAGATAGAAATGGTCACATTTGGTATTGATAGTTTGATTACGTCAAAATTGAATACAGAATAGAGAGCAAAATGGTATATGAGGAATATGTATAGAGAAAGTCTTGGGCCAGCAATTTTTGTGTTTTATGGTCAACACTTAACCATCAAAAGAAAAGTGAGTGATCTCTCACCATTAGATGTAATCTCACACCATTAAAAATACTATTAATAGCCAATTGATAGTTACAAAACACAAAATTGCTGCACCCTAGCACTCCTCGTATGTATAACTAATCTTAAGAGTTGTAACATCAGTTATAAGATGCGACGAGAATGACTAACTATAACGGAATTCACATAAAATAGTTAATGACATCAATTAGTAGCTTCTTGACTAACACTTGATAGGGCATCCAATCGAATTATATGGATAAGACTCGAGAAAATAATATTAAAAGTCCTTAAATTGTATTGCGGTGCAATCTAAATTAAATTAAAGTTTTGGCTGGAAAAATTCTATGCAAATAATATATTTTGTACACTCATTCTAAGAGTAGAATTCTTAAGTTTTTTGAGGATTGAATGTAGATATTTTAAATAAAGATTATCATCTATGTATTTTCACTATGAACTCTCACCTTTTTATTCTCTTCATTTGTTGTTCATTTATTTGTCTAGAGTTTAGTAGCTTCACTATATATACTTGTCTTTTAAAACTTATCTAAAGTCTATCTCAAAAGATGTCCTTTTAATTTGTTATCTCAGAATCTGCTTTATGAACTTAAAACTAGCTTACTATCTGAATATGATAAGTTGCACACAAGTTAACGACTTGAAAAGCATTTTAAGTTCATTTTCCTTTAAAAAGAAATCAAGTACGATTCAACAACCCTTCTGGTGCGCATTTTATATTTCCCAACAATTGCAAAAGTAAAGATCTATGACAGATCCTACATCATATCATGTTGAAGGATTCCAATCGTCTGCTATTCTTTGATAGACACAACTATACATACTAGAAAGACAAAATGAGTATAAGTAATAGAAAAGAAGAGAGTTTAATTTGGAGCAAAGAGAATTGATTGCAATTGTCTATTGATGCTTTGATCACTTGATGATTGAATATAAGATAGCTAATGATAACAACTATTAGCTTGTTGAATGTGACTAAATCTCCATAGTAGTTTTTCAGATTCACAGCTTTCACTAATTTGATCCTTAGCTAAGATCTCAATTGCACTATTGTAGTCTCTTAGATTGAACTCAGAGTTTTATAGTGGTCCCTCGAACTCCTTTTCGACATTGACTCGGCAAATGTAGTGATGAGCTGGTACTTCTTTACCATGCTGGATTAGTGTTAAACGACAATGTTTTTCTTTGGCTCCCAAAAAAGGCCGAAACAATGTCATTTGAAACTGTTTTATATGACTGCAAGACTCAAAACAACGTTGTTTCATAGTTTTACACTATCAAGAGTGGCAAAAGAGTGTTAATTCATCACCGTGTCTGCTGAGTCAGCATTAAAAAGGGGTCGAATAACTACTATAGTATTTAAGTTCAATCTTGGATATCACAATAATACCATTAGAATCTTAAAGAATAAATTATTAAAGCCGTGAATATAATAGATCACTAGAAAAATTTAGTCATTGAATATTGACTAAGTTATCTTTTCTAAGGAGGTGCTATTTCTAGTTTAATCTATAGAATAAAGATATACCCCAGAAAGAAATTGGTATATGATTTGCATAAATATAAGGTCTGCAAAAAATTGTGGTAGTGACCATTTCTAACTTGAGTAATGAAATTTCCTTGTGAAAAAAATAGCTTGCTGACGTTGTAAAGACCCTTTAATAATTTTTCTAGTAACAATTTGTGATATTTTTTTTCTTTATTTCAAGTAACCAATATTTAATAGTAATTTAAACATCCTCCAAAACCGGTAGCCCTAACTCATTTATGAAAATATCCCATAAGGTAACATTATAAGGAATTACACTATTTTAGAATTTTGAGCATGATTGAAAAAGAGTAAAATATCAATTTGATTCTTATCCATTTTTTTGAATGACAACGCGATTTTTGACAAAAAAAAAATGATTCATTTTGGCTTCTATCCTTGTACTCTGTCAACGAACGCAATCCTTTTATTATTTTTGCTGTCAAGGAGTAACAAAATTTGCTGATCTATCTCATTAAACTGCTGAGGTGGAGAGTTAAGGTGGTGAGCTGTAGATTAGATACTCACATAGCTTGTTATAAAAGGAAAGGGCCTATCTTTCCTCATCCATGTGAACATAAATAATGTCATTTTGCTTCCCAGAAGACACTTATTAGATGAGTCTGGTCATCTCTCTCACGCACTTTGTTTCATGTTTAAAATCCTAAACCACCTTGAGCGTTAGTAAAGAGCATGGGAGTAGAAAAGATGAAGTGAACGATGAAGGTAAGAGTGTTTCTATGAGCTTTGTTGGGAGGGTTGGAGTGAGAAAGATGAAGAAGAGATTCGTTGCCCTAAAATGCAACTGTGGGATTCATGCATGCAATTCTATTCATATCATCAACACAATTGAATCCTAATAGATTGTTCTATAGATGTTGCAAGGTATTAAAAAATTAGTTATATCACACCTCATCCCTGTTAACATCTCCTTATGTATACTATGTATATTGTGCAGACTGCAGCACCTTATTGCAAATATTTTACATGGTTGGATGATTATGTTACGTTGTCTGAAGAAGATCCTCCGAAGGCTCATAGTTTTTGTGGTCATAATCAAAAGCGAAATCAATTTCTTGGTCCAACTGATGAGGTTGATGAGTGTTAGAAACAAGAGACTGAGAGAATAATCAGAAAAGTGTATTATTGAGTTGTATTGAAGGTACAATATACAAGGGGTATTTATAGGTGCTAAATGAATCAGAGCAATAAAGGCATAGAATCCTACAATTAATATACAGATATACTAGACGATACTAATTGATGTAAATTGATTCTAATGATTCTCTAACATCCCCCCCCCTCAAACTCAAGTGGGAGCTAAGGATACCAACTTGAGTTTGGATAACAAAGTCCGGAAACGAGTCGGGTGATGAGCTTTCGTGAAGATATCAGCAGTCTGATCTAGTGTTTCAACAGCAATGAGTCGAACATCATCAATAAGGATACGTTGCCGAACAAAGTAACAATCAATCTCAATGTGTTTGGTGCGTTCATGAAACACGTCATTATGGGCGATCTGAATAGCACTGCGGTTATCACCAAAAACATCAGTAGGGGACGACTGAGGAGCACCCAAATCTTCGAGAAGCCAACGAACCGAGATAACTTCAGCAGTGGTGTCAGCGAGGGCACGGTACTCATCTTCTGTGCTTGAGCGAGCAGTGAATGTTTGCTTCTTAGCACGCCAAGAGATGAGAGCGTCGCCAAGAAACAAACAGTAACCAGTAGTAGAACGACGATCAGTGGGATCACCAGCCCAATCAGCATCGGAGTAAGCCTGAAGAGACAAAGAGGAATGGGCAGAAAAATAAAGGCCATGAAATAGAGTGCCTTTGATGTAGCGAAGAATGCGAAGAACTGCCGCATAGTGAGTAGTACGAGGAGCTGACAAGAACTGGCTAAGTACATGAACCGGAGAGGCGATGTCTGGTCGGGTGACAGTCAAGTAGATGAGACCGGTGCCATCCATAGGGGTAAATCGAACATTAGGCTCAAGAGGAGTAGACTCAGTGCAACTATCTGTAATCCTAGCACGAGCAAGAAGATCTGAAGCATACTTAGCCTGAGAGAGATAGATGCCATCATCGGTGGAGATGACCTC
>NC_029794.2:11444426-11452025 GCF_000816755.2 Arachis ipaensis | reverse complement strand
AGAACTGCCGCATAGTGAGTAGTACGAGGAGCTAACAAGAACTGGCTAAGTACATGAACTGGATAGGCGATGTCTGGTCGGGTGACAGTCAAGTAGATGAGACCGCCAACTAACTGTCGATAGAGAGTCGGATTATCCAAAACAGTGCCATCTATAGGGGTAAATCGAACATTAGGCTCAAGAGGAGTAGACTCAGTGCGACTATCTGTAATCCCAGTGCAAGCAAGAAGATCTGAAGCATACTTAGCCTGAGAGAGATAGATGCCATCATCAGTGGAGATGACCTCGAGACCAAGAAAATAGCTGAGAGAACTAAGATCTTTCATCTCAAAGGTACGGTGAAGTGAGGCCTTGAGATCAGAGATACCATCAACATCATCCCCAGTAATGATCATGTCATCAACATACAAGAGTAGAAGAACAACTCCACATTCGCTTTTACGAATAAAGAGGGCATTCTCATGAGGGCTAGAAGTAAAACCAAGACTGCATATGGTAGTGCCGAACTTGTCAAACCATTCACGAGGAGCTTGCTTAAGTCCATAAAGTGCCTTGCGAAGGATTATTAGAAGGACAAGGATATCCTGGAGGTGGTTTCATATAGACTTTCTTTTTCAAATCCCCATTAAAAAATGCATTCTTCACATCCATCTGACTGAGAGACCATTTTTTAACCGTGGCAATGGCAAGAAGAGCTCTAACAGACGTAAGACGAGCGACAGGGGCAAAAGTCTCTTCATAATCAATACCATACTCTTGCGTACAACCTTGAGCAACCAAGTGGGCCTTATAACGGTCAATAGAGCCATCAGAGCGAGTCTTGATCTTGTATACCCATCTACTACCCACAACTTTCTGATCAGAGGGAGGATCAACCAAATCCCAAGTGTGTGCTTTTTCAAGTGCCTGTATTTCTTCTTGCATTGCTTGTTGCCAATTTGGATTTGAGGAGGCTTCTCTGAATGTCTTAGGTTCATGTTGATGAAGAATAGTAGAAAAGCAATGGTAATCAAGAAGACGAGGAGGTGGATTCCTTACCCTAGAAGAACGAGCGGGAGGAGGAGGCATGACGGTAGGAGAAGGATCATCGTCCGGTCTGGAATCATCGGGAGATGGAGAAGGCGGAAGAACAGGAGGCTGTGGAGGGTCACTTGAGATAGAATCTGTAGAATCATCACTAGGAAAAAGATCAACATTGGTAAACAAAGGTGACTGGGTAGTAGGAATGGACTCAAAGGATGAGAATCAAGAAAACATGTGGTGCTCCCAGAAGACAACATGACGAGATATACGAATACGTTTAGAGAGAGGATCCCAACAACGATAACCCTTGTGTTCAGTGCCATAACCAAGAAAACAACACATACAAGCCCGAGGTTCAAGTTTACTATGTTCATGAGGCTGAAGAAGAACAAAACATACACAACCAAAAACTCGAAGATAACTATAATCTGGGGGGGTATGATAAAGACACTCAAAGGGAGTAACATTACCAAGAACAGAAGAAGGGAGTCTATTGATAACATGAACAGCAGTAAGAACAGCTTCACCCCAAGTACGCTCAGGACACGAAGAAGAAAGGAGCATTGCACGGACGGAGTCAAGAATGTGACAGTGTTTGCGTTCAGCTCTACCATTTTGTTGAGATGTACCAGGACAAGAAAACTCAGACAAAGTACCCTGTTCTGCAAGAAAGGCTAAGAGTTTGGAATCACAGTATTTCATAGCATTATCACGTCAGAAAACCTTAATGACCTTGGAAAACTGAGTTTTAATCATAGTAGCAAAGTTGATATAGATCTGAGGTAACTCATGGCGATTAGTCATCAAATAAACCCAAGTAAAACGGGAATAATCATCAATGAAAACGACAAAGTATCGAGCTCCGCCCATAGAGGCAGTGGGAGCGGGGCCCCAAACATCAGAGTGAATGAGATCAAAAGGAGAGCAAGCAAGAGATGAATTATTGTGAAAATATAAAGCAGGTTGTTTGGCAGTTTGACAAGAAATGCAATCAAAAGATTCATTTGGAACCTGACCTAAAACACATTGAGACACAAGAGGACGCAGTTTTCCTAAGGAGGTATGGGCAAGACGCTGATGCCATAAGTGGAGAGTAGAGGGAGAAGAAGCAGCACAGAGATTTGGTACAGGAAGAATATGAAGATTCTCGAGTTCAAACAACCTTCCGACCTTACGTCCAGTCTCGATTATTTGTCCCGTCCAAGGATCCTGTACACGACAATCAGAAACAGAAAAAGTGACTTCAAAACCCAGATCAACAAGTTGAACAACAGAAATAATATTGAAGTTTAATTTGGGAATATAATAAGTATCAGGAAGATTAAGAGTTGACTGGGATATAGAACCCTTGTGTGTTACGTGCAAGAGGGAGTCATTTGCAGTATTAACAGAAGGTCCATTTGTAGTGGTAGACATGGACGAGAAAATATTACGCAACGGAGACATGTGATTAAAGCAACCCGAGTCAAAGTACCATTTAGAATTACCTGGAGGGGTGGAAAAAGCAGCAGGGGTATTACCAGAAACAGAGAGAAGACGCTGAAGAAGAGATGCAATATCAGAAAGAGAGACAAGAGACGAGTTGAGTGGACTAGGATGTGGTGGGCGAGTAGGACAGGCAGTAATTAAATGTCCCGAGAGCTTGCAATAACGGCAGAACAGCTGTGAACAATGGTAGCTAATATGACCTTTTTGGTGGCATGTGCGACATTCAACAGAAGGACAGTCGGGGAAGAGGTGTCCAGAACGGTTACAGTTTCGACAGAATTTACCCTTTCTGTCGGTGGCAGCAAAAATATCTGGCTTTTCCATGATAGTAGTCACAAAGATCAAAGAGAGGAGAGAAAACGGCAATTTCGGAGCAGAAAATGAGAAATCAGAGTGCAGAATCGGAAAGAGCTCACCAAAAAACCTTAGGACGGGTGTGACGAACCAAAGCGTCGAAAAGGGAACGAAAAAAGAGGCCAAAGAACACTGCCGGAAAGGAAAAAAACGATGGGCTATGAACTAATATTCATTGGAAAAAAAAAAGACCTAAGCTCTTAATACCATGTTAGAAACAAGAGACTGAGAGAATAATTTGAAAAGTGTATTATTGAGTTGTATTGAAAGTACAATATACAATGGGTATTTATAGGTGCTAAATGAATCAGAGCAATAAAGGCATAGAATCCTACAATTAATATACAGATATACTAGACGATACTAATTGATGTAAATTGATTCTAATGATTTTCTAACAATGAGAAAGTGAGTAAACTAGATGACAGAGTTATTGACTTAAAATTGCAAATGAAAAATTCTAGACATGTTAAGAGTATAAGGAGTTTTAGTTATCCAATTATAGTTGTTGCTTTTGTTTTTGGAGTTGTATTTGTAAATTTTTTCTGATCATTTAGTTAGGGTCTGATAATAGTTTGAATATGATTTTGTTTAGAAATGCTTATTGGTGAAGTAGTGGTATGAAATGGTAATGTAAATTTGATTTCACTCAATGAAACTATTTTGTTGTTTGTTTGGAAAAGATTGATATTGTTACAAAAGCATTTTAATCTGGCTTTATTATAAACACCCAATTCTTTGACTCTGTTTCAACTTTGTTTGATTTATTACATAAAGAATCATTTTTAAATAAAGCTCTACACTTTTATATTATTTAAATACAAAAAATACCTAGAACATAGCAATGCAAAAATACTTTATTATTTTCAAATCCTTGACCATAACTGGATTCAAACAACAATGGTTGTATGTCAGACTCAAGACCGCACACATAGAGAGAGAAAGAGAGAGAGAGTTACCTCAACACTCCGTGGCATCAACAGCATCATCGTCCAAGCTCTATTTGCAGTGTTGTCCAACCTCCATCTATCAAGTTCATTCTGGTGAGCTCCGTCAGCAACTTTGTCAGCACTTCCCTCCAACTTCACACACTCACCATTGCCTCAATGGAAAAGAAGATTCCACCGCTAAAGTTTTCTTGTAATTGTCAGAGAGGGTCAAGGGAATCTTATAAAAAACCTATAAGATACGAAACGAAATTTCACCTGAGAGAACAAAACGGCATCGATTATACTCACGTGGATAAGGACAAATAGACCTTTGTCATTTCTAACAAGTCACATGGACATTTAACCTTCACTTCACCACTTTAACCCCCCACCTCAGTAGTTTAATGAGACAGATCAGTAAATTTTATTATTCCTTGACGACAAAAATGACAAAAATTAAGATCGCGTTAGCAGACAGAGTACAGAGACAAGAGTCAAAGTGAATATTTTTTTAGTCAAAAATCATGTTGTGATTCAAACAAATAAACAGAAATTGAGTTGGTACTTTACTCATTAAAAAATTATAGTTGTCGTTTAATAAAAGCAACTAATTTTCCTAAAATGGTTGCTCCATATAAAAAAACGAAATGCAAACTAATTAAAATGGACACGGAATTCAATAGAAATTCTTGAGATAAAAAGAACTTTCAAATGACTTTCGAATCACATCAGGATTTTGGGCACTTTTTCACTAATTCAGATAGGAAAAATCTGTAGTATAGATGTTAAAAGACATCTATACATATAAAACTAACATGTCTAACTTGTATCAAAATATTTGGTGGTATGTGATGTTTGATGACTTAGAAGAGAGAGTGATATAATTAAAGTGGTTATAAATGCTAATTGTGTGCACTTATTTTAAAAAAATCTAATAATATAATATATAAAATATAGATAAAATAATTAATAATATTATATTATTTTTAAATTTTTATTTCAATTTATATTACATATATAATGACGGTTATATAAATTTTGAAATTTAATTTTATTTGTTGGGTCTTAATAATTATAGAAGCGAATAAGAGTGAAGTAAATATTGTTATAAAACCACTCATCCCAAAAGTTTAAGCTGATGGGAGAAGGTAACATTAATGGTTATATCTCTAATACTCCCTCTCAAACAAGAGCCTCTTTTTGGGTTTGTTTGATTTTGCATAGGCCTTCTTTTCTCTTTTATTTGCCTTATGTTATTTTTTTACTTTTGGGGTTCGCCAAGAATCGAACTCTTGACCTTTCGGACATAGAGCTCTAATACCATGTTATGAAACTACTCATCCCAAAAACTTAAGCTGATAGGAGAAGGTAACATTAATGATTATATCTCTAACAAATATTACATGCAGAAACGTGGTTAGAATTTAATTCGTGAATAAAAATAAAATAAATTCTATGCATATTATTGTAAAACAAAACGGGATTAGATAAGACAAAAATTTATCCTTACTTATTTCATTGCTATCCTTAATTATCATTTTAATTATATATATTACTTTCTCTTCTAGAGACTGCGAGACTAAAAAATAAGTTACTGCAAAATGAAGTAATAATTTCTGAAAAATATTCAAATGCTAAGATATCAGACATCACTTATTATCAAATATCATAATATAAATTGAACACATTAGTTCTATATACATATAGATGTTTTTTAACATCTACACCATAGACTTTTTCATTTAGATATTCTGATAGTATCTTTTATTCCGATTCTTGTTAGGGGCCTTATAGTGTACAGATGTGGGTGTACAGATTTTTGTCTTTTTGTGGCTAAAAAGTGTGTCACTAAAAGTGTTGCTTAAAGAAAAAGTGTTACCCTTAATCGTTAACTTGGTTAACTTGGTTTCCTTTAATAAAACTTATAGTAAAATAAAGATTTTGAAAATTTCTTTTTTATTCTTTTTACAGTCTAAATCGAGCATTCTCTCTCCTTCCATTTCCTGGATTTCAGGAACGTATTTTGATTTGTTCTGTTGGAGTAAAAGTCCCTGAAATATACTGGGGCTTGTTTTAATCCGAATTATTAGATCAAGAAATTCAAAAATATGAGCAAGAGCTCGAAAAATGCAAGCATTGTCAGCAAATAAGGACACATATCCAATCCCTCAAGAAGGCCATCGAAGCAATGAAATCAACTCAACAAGCAGAAACATCAGAGTTCAGCCAGCTAAGCATGGTGGACAAATCAGGTGAAGAAAAAAGTGTTGCTCATAAACTTCCAAGAAAAGATTCTATTTTAGAAAAAATCAAAGGAGCAACTTGGTTTCCAATTTTTACTCTTCATATTTTACTTCGAATAAGTTTATTTTACTTCGAATAAGTTTATAATTTGTATAGAATTGAAAATGTTGACCATTTCTACTATTACTAGTATTTATAATTCTGATTTTTATAGTTTTTCAATCTTGTTTTAGTTTATAATAGTCTTTTTTGCATGGATTATTGTTTAAAAAATTTTTTATCTGTTTGTCTTTTTCTTGAATATATTTTCTCAAATCTTCAACAACTTCTTTTATTTCTACACTTTCTGTTGTTTCTAAATATCTTTTTAATTTTTCAACCTCATTCTCCATTTTTTCTTTCAACAGCTTTAATTCTTTTAAGTCATAATATGGTTTTCCAGGCATTTATAAATTTTTTAAGTTTAACTCCAACTTGTTTATATTTATTCTTATTTCTATCCTTTTTATTATAAGGTCATCAATTTCGATCTGAAGATTATTTAATTCCCTTTTATACTCTTTTATTTTACTTTTTAAATTTTTCGCTCTTTTTCTTTTTATTTTATTTTCTGGTCTTTCAATCTTTGCATGTTTCATTATTTATTTTAGAATTTCTACAAATTCTATCAGCGCTTCATCACTATTTTCTATTAATTTTTCTAACTCTTCAATTTCTCTTTTTAACTTCTCATAGATTGTTTTTAGAGCTTCAAATGCTCTTTGATTTATTTTAGAAAATTGCAAATAATTCAAACGATTTTCTCTTTCAAAGAGCTCTTGTTTCTTATCTTGATAAGTTACATATATTTCTTCTTTATTTATTGTCATAATTTAGTATTTAGGGTTTCATTTAATTTTTCGACCTTTTTTGTTAATTCTTTTATTTCAGAATTTTCTTCTTTAGTCTTTAACTTAGATAGACTTAAAGGGCTATTAATTTTAGATTCTCTTATTTGAAAATTTGATGAAACCAATTTTTCTGATGGTTCTTTTAATAATAGAACTGAGTTTTCAATAGCTTTATATTTTGGTATTTCTGTTTTTATAATTTTCTGAAATAATTCATCGACATAAATTCTTTCTCTGTTTTTAAATATTATACTATGATGGCTATTTGTTAAAGCATAATTTATTGCATATGTAATTGAAAATGGTTCATCATCTTGTTCCATTAGATTCTTTCTATGAAATTTATAAGTCAAACTTATAGATCTCCCAAGATTTTCAGTTGATAAAGGTATAGCATATCCAAGATGGGCATTAAATTTAACATTTACGTTTGCCAAATTTCCATGAACAATTCCGATTATTTGATCTATTGGGTCATCAGTAATTCTTTTATCACAGATTGCTAAATTTGTTGGTGAATTAATTCCCTTCATATATGTAGATTTGATTAAGACTTGTATAGTACTAATATGAATCCATCCAATTTTAGATCTTTTTTGTTGATCCTTAATTTTCTCAATCTGTTTACCCAATTCTTCATCATTTATCAAAGCTATTTCAAGTTCTCCATT
>NC_029794.2:11439823-11444376 GCF_000816755.2 Arachis ipaensis | reverse complement strand
GTATATTTTACATAAGGTGTTTTTATTTTCAGAGGGGAGATTGTAGATGCTAACTCCAGAGGGGAGTTTAGAATTATTTTTCCCTAAGGGAATTCTTCTTCAGACTATAGAATCGCCTTGGCAGCTTCCTCCTTGCTCTCCTAGCATATGAGTACTCTTAGCCTCCTGCTTCCTATTGTCTGATGCTTCTACAATTGCCTAAGCAACCTATTTATAATAGTTGGGTTTGATGGACAATTCCCATCCTTACCCTTCTTATGACGTCATTGCTTACGTCATTGTTTGTTCTCTTTGCACCAGCTACATTGTTGGTGCTCTATGACCTAAGTGCTTACGTCACTATGCAATAATGTTAAGAGATGCTTCAGATGCACTGTCCTTTTCTTTTATCATGTGACCCTCAGATGTATTGTCCTCTTCTTTCATCATGTGAGTTGATTCCGTTTCATTATTGCTTTCTTCAGATAACTCTGAGGCACATAGCTGGCACTTGTGGTCTTCTCTGTCTTTTATCAAATAGCAGAGATTCCTCTTTATCCCTTCAGGGAGCTTTTCTAAAAGTCCGGATAAGTTGTAGAATGCTGATTTAAATTCCACCAAGAGTCTCATCTCTCTTTCTTCAATTTCATTTCTTTTACTGGACACAAGCAAAGTATTTCTACTTTTATAATTAATCCTTGTGTGAGATTCCTTTGTTATTTTTTGAGTTCTTTCAAAGACCCTTGCTAATGTGCTGGCCAGCCTTCCTTCATGACTGTAAATTGTTCAGTCTTGAATCTGATCAATTGGTTGAAAGTTTCCTGGGAAGACGGACATGAATATTACTTGATGTGCTGGAACCAAGCATTCTTCTTCTCCATTAAAAATAGGTTGACTGTTTGTAAATTTTAGGAATATATCCCTTGGATTTACATTGTCAATCATATTTTTAAATCTCTTTACTGCATCAACGAATCCTGCAGGAAAGTCACTAATAATTTTTAGATCATTAAAAATTAAAATTGTATCAATTAATCCATATTGGAAAAACTGATAGGTGTCAGATGGGAAAGCATCTGGAAATATAACCAGCTTTGTTAGCTGTTCTTTGGCAATAGGATAATATCCCAAAATTGCTCTTTTTTCTTCAGTCCAATTCAGGACTATGTTAAGGATTTCTCTGAGATTTGATCTACAGACCCTTTTCTTGTCCTTAATTTCAGCCCTTGTAGGAATGTTTCTTATTATCCCTGTTCTCTGAGTTTGAATTGGAGCTTTATCTGCTCTTTTTAGGGTTTGTTCTGGATGGAGAGCTTCATATTCCTTGAAGGATTTCTTTGCCTCTTCCAGTGTTAGGAACCCTCCTTTATGAACTATCCTTGACTGGTGTGTGAATGGTGCTGCTTTTTCCCAGGCATCATATACTCCTTTCATGGGGCCATTATAAATTACATATTGTTTTGCTATTCTTGCTTTCTTTTTGCTAAGAACTAATCCTTTTTCTTTACATCTTTCTAAAACTATTAATAATTTTTGAAGATGATCTTCTCTATCCTGTTTTGTAAGAATTAGTATATCATCAATGTACACTAAAACAAATTTATTTAACCTTTTTAGATTTTCTTCCATAAATCTTTGGTAAATACTTGGGGCTTGTTTTAATCCGAATGGTAATACATTCCATTCATAGAGTAACACACTTGTTGATTCTTTTGTTGGGCAAGTAAAAGCAGTTAATTTCTTTGTTTCTTCGTCTGAACGAAGCTGCCAATATCCTGATTTTGTATCAAGAGATGAAAACCAAGTTGCTCCTTTGATTTTTTCTAAAATAGAATCTTTTCTTGGAAGTTTATCACCAATAGTTGCTTCATTCATCTTCTTATAGTTAATAACCATTCTTCGTTTTCCCCTTTTAATTTCATTATTGTTTTCGACATAAAAGGCTGGAGCCGCATGAGGACTTTTACTTAATCTTATAATTCCTTTTTCCAAAAGATCTCTACATTCTAACGAAAACTCTTCTCTATCTCTTGCGGAATAAGGAATTTTATTTGGAACATTTATCTCTTTTGTAGGATCTTTTAATTTAATACTTACTAATTCGTTATTTGTATTTTTAACATCTAAAGGATTTTCAGCACAAATTTCATCCAAAAGTTCTTCTATCTTTATTTCAAGACTATTTTTTGGGATATTTATCTGAAAGTATAAATTTAAATAACATGTCTCTAATATAGAAAATATTTTAAATTTTAAGATCTTATCTATAGTGGTAGTTGGTATTTTTATACGTTTTGATTTTTGATTTATTGAAAAATCGTGTGGTGCTTTTAAAACTATATATGTTAATTCTTGAATGAATGGATGATATAGCCTTAAAAAGTTATTTCCTATGATAAAATCCATTCCAGAGTCTAACATATATATAGATGGAACAATGAACCTATAATTTTGAATAAAAATTTCAACCATCTCTGCTTTTTGGTCAATTTTAACTTCTTGTTTATGATCTATAATATTTTTTCCAAAAAATTCTTTATATAGAATCATCATTATGTATAATATCTTATCATAAGCCGTTGTTTTTGTTGCTAATTCTTCTATTATTTGGTTTTCTATTGATGTCATATAATCTCTTATAGCTCCTTTAGTATGAAACCCTATGTAATTCCAAATATCTCTTCCAGATAATTCATTAAGTTTTGGATTAGTAAAGGCTTCTAATAAGAAGGAATTCAATCAGTTTTCGAAAATTTCTTTTTCATTCTTTTTACAGTCTAAATCGAGCATTCTCTCTCCTTCCATTTCCTGGATTTTAGGAACGTATTTTGATGGTGTTTTTGTATATTTTGAATCTTTATTTATAAACCCTTTTTTAAAAGCATAATTATCAAAACCTGTTTTCCATTTAAATTGAGATTGATTATCCCTAGATGTTCCAGCTTCATTTTTTACTTGTATTGGAATTGCTGATTCTTCGTCACTTGAATAATCTAGGATGTGTTCTTCATTTTCTATATTTTCAGAATTTACTAATTCTTCTTCTATCTGAAATCCCTGTTCCATAATATTATTTTCTTGAGCCATTTTTAATTGTTTAAAAAGCATTGTAACTTCTTCTAATTTTTCTTCAATATTCATAATTTTAGTGGTGGTTTTACTTTTAAATCTGTTATGTTGATTATATTTTGAAATTTTTCTTCTTTGGGATTTTCTTTTTCCTTATTTCTTTGAAATTTTATAGATACTAATATTTCTTCAAGCATATCTACTATAGAATTTAATTGTGGGTTAAAAGTATGATAAAGATGTGGGGAATCATTTCCATGGTAATATTTCTTGGAAATTCCGTGTGAAAAATAAGTTTTTTCAGGTTTTTGAAGTCCTTCAATAAAACTTATAGTAAAATAAAGATTTTGAGAAAAATCATTTTGTATTGATTTTAAGAATTCGGTGTCATTACAGTTAACATTAGTTAAAATCATTAATTTTTGATCTATTAATTTTGATAACTTAATTATTTCTTCTCTTAAATCTTCTAATTTACTTTTTTTCATTAGGTGACGCTTTTCTTTGTGAAGAGCTACGGTTTTAAGTAAAAAGTGTGGCTTTAGAAAGTATGGTTTAAGTAAGCAAATCTTTAAATATGTACAGATTTAGATCTGTACCATATAATTTTCTTTCTTGTTATTGGAGCACCATGTTTATCCTTTTAATTTCCCTAGAAAATTAATGCACGATTGCTTATAAAATTTGTTTCTTGACACATGCACAATTGCTTATATATAATAACAGTCATGTAACGCTAACATAAAAAATTAATTACTAAATTAATTATTTATATAAAATAAATTTAAATATTTATATATATAAAATAATTAAATAATATTTATATNATATATAGTAATTAATTTAATATTTAATTTTTAGCATATAAATAATATTTTTTTATAATTGCATAGAGACAATGTTTTTCAAAAGCAACTAGTGCAACATACTTGCACTATTCGGTTTGTGTACATATTACACTTTTCCTCCCTATGTAATTATAGTGGGGAATATATATATATAATGTCACAGGATATGATCATATGGAGAACATGTATGTATAGTGACAGGGCCAGTATGGCCAATGGCCATAAACCGATTTGACCATTTAGATTTCCAAGCAAATATACATCTCCACATGCATCATATCATGCAATAACAAAATTATATAATTTATAATTAAGCGCCAGTCTGTGATTTTGTCTTCTTTTATGATATTCATTATTAATAATCATGCATGGATTCAATAAGCTTATAAGAAATTATTTACTATTATGTCAGTATATATTTTTTGAATATAAATGAGATATCCGTTGTACCGTCAGATATTGTAACTTGTAAGCAATTATTTATTAATACAGATAATATTTTGATAAATAGGACAACCGATTTGAAATTCAAGAAGAAAGTATTATTTTCGTTTTTAATATTTGAGATAAATTTTAATTTTTTTTAATATTTAAAATATTTTTTATTTTTATTTTTTGGTCAAATTTTTTTTAATTATTTTTTTCATTATGATATTT
>NC_029794.2:11437232-11438535 GCF_000816755.2 Arachis ipaensis | reverse complement strand
TAATTAATTTAATATTTAATTTTTAGCATATAAATAATATTTTTTTATAATTGCATAGAGACAATGTTTTTCAAAAGCAACTAGTGCAACATACTTGCACTATTCGGTTTGTGTACATATTACACTTTTCCTCCCTATGTAATTATAGTGGGGAATATATATATATAATGTCACAGGATATGATCATATGGAGAACATGTATGTATAGTGACAGGGCCAGTATGGCCATAACACATACACCGATTTGACCATTTAGATTTCCAAGCAAATATACATCTCCACATGCATCATATCATGCAATAACAAAATTATATAATTATTTTGCCAGCGCCAGTCTGTGATTTTGTCTTCTTTTATGATATTCATTATTAATAATCATGCATGGATTCAATAAGCTTATAAGAAATTATTTACTATTATGTCAGTATATATTTTTTGAATATAAATGAGATATCCGTTGTACCGTCAGATATTGTAACTTGTAAGCAATTATTTATTAATACAGATAATATTTTGATAAATAGGACAACCGATTTGAAATTCAAAAAGAAAGTATTATTTTCGTTTTTAATATTTGTTTTTAATATTTAGTTAAGAAAAGATAAATTTTTAACCGGTGCATTTTGCTAGACTGAATTTTGCTTTACTCCTTTAATTTTGTCATGTGTTTTCAACAAAAATAAAAACAAAACAAAAGAGTAAATTGAAACTAAATCAAGAAGAAAAAGATTAATTTGAACCAAATTAAAAACTGAAATCAAAATGAAAATTGATTAAAATTGAAAGAGGAATTTTTTTTATACCAACAATCTGAGCCAAAAAATTAAGCAAACCTAAGAACGAACCAGAAGTAGGTGGAAGCAGATCGGCGATGGACCCACTAGCAAGAGGAAGCGCAATGCAATTGGTACTGACGAGTAGAGCTACACGGCGGCAAGAATTCGCGCACTATATATACTCCCGTTTGTGTTCATGTGAGAAAGATAACATGAGAATCTGCTAATTCTTGAATATATATATACCCAAAATGATTGATTGGCAGTGGTTTACAACTGAACCGCCGTTATTCTAAGCAATTTTGCAGCAGAGGTCAAATCGCAGTTCAGAACCGCTGCGATTCTGCCAATTTTGTAGTGGATTCAAATACGGACGCTACTTTTTTGCTGTTATTATCTGTCTCTGTTGTAGTGACTATAGCCAATGCTAATAAGAAAATTCGTGTTTAATTTATTTTAACTTTATTTTTTTCCTGTCAATATTATTAGAAAGGGTAAGAGAATAATAGAAAAATATTTGCGTGTAT
>NC_029794.2:11435904-11436282 GCF_000816755.2 Arachis ipaensis | reverse complement strand
TTAATATATTCTAACATTTTTTCTCAAACTCAGGTGGTAATTTAAATTTAAAAATTATTTAAAACAATTAAATAAAAAATTTGTAGAAGTTGATAGAATGGATATAGACAAAACTACCAGAACGAAACACAGATAAAACCATTAGAAAGAAATACAGATGAAACTGTTAGAAGTAAGTGCAGAGACCAGAACTACTAGAGGGAAGTACAAGCAAAATTATCGAAAAGAAGTATAAAAAAAATTATCGAAAAGAGGTGAACTACCAAAAAGATGGCAAACTGCCCAAATTCTTCCAAAAAGAGGCAAACTCCCAAAAAACTGCTAAATAATAAAAATATAATATCTTATAATAAATATTCAAATATATTAAATAATAGA
>NC_029794.2:11434654-11435166 GCF_000816755.2 Arachis ipaensis | reverse complement strand
TGACACATGTAAGTCCACCAAGATCAAAATATGTATCCAATATTTGAGTGTTTATAGAGACATCTAATAATAAATTATCTACGGAAAATATCCTTATAAGAATATGAAAACTTAAATCGATTTATTTCTGTTAGAGATATAATTATTTATGTATTTATTTAAATATGTTTAAATTTTTTCAAAAAAATAGTTTCATGATATAATATCAGAATTTTTATAAATTAAAAGTTTAAAATTTGATCCTTAATATATTAGGTGTGTAAATAGTTCAACACTACTCCTAATGGCCAGCTAGACAAAATTAATTGAATGAAAAATTAATTTTGACAAACTTGGAGTTGTTATCGTAAATAACAAACAGATCAGAGAAAAAATATAATAATATACATATAATAAAATTAACCACAAATTAAAACAGAGAGCTACTAACACAAATAATAAAAATAGTTGTTATGATGTGTAAAAGTGTTATTTTAACTTATTAAAAAATGTAAAAATTAATATTTAATTTC
>NC_029794.2:11431398-11434540 GCF_000816755.2 Arachis ipaensis | reverse complement strand
ATAATTTTTAAATATTTAAAAAATTTATCACAAAAAATAAATTAAACAAAAATTAGACATTCACCAATAATAATAAAAGGGTAATGAAGTAACTGACAATAGTTTACTAGTGACATGAAACAACTATGGTTTGATCTGGAAGTGGGGCGTTATGCCTAAATGAAAAGTCAAGTAACGATGTTTGTTATTGAAAAGTTGAAAATCTTTCAAGAATATGATCTTATCGACACCTTTATTTAATAATCAAATTCTATATATAGTGTCTTTGTTTTTTCATATTTGGTTGGTGAAGGAGTCTATTCAAGCATGATATAATGATGCGTATGCAATAGTGGGAAGCAAAAGATAATGTCTTTCAGGTACTTGAATTCTACCATGCCCAACTTTTCTATCTTTCTTACTTTCTTCGTATATATATATATGTGTGTGTGTGTGTGGCCGTGTGGGGTTAATTATAGTATATTGTGAAAATTAAGAAAAAAATTATATAATAATTTTTATCACATTCTGTTATATATGTAAAAGAAACTATTTAAATAATAATGGAAATACATTTTTTATGTATATAAAAAACAATCTATTTGGCTCTATGCAATGCAAGTCCACATTCTTCCTCCAAAGGCTGTTAAAGTAGTGAACCCCACAAAGTTTGACATTATATTCCATATTTCATATTTCTTATTTCTAAATTCATTCCCACTACTTTGCATTTATTTATGAAGATCTTGGGAACTAATTAAAACCATCAATTTCCATGCAACTATGTCACTTTAAGCTGCAATATTAACATACATACACTTAATTATTAGGACTATATGGTTATTGTTAAGCTCTCTCTAGCTATAATCCTCTGAGTTCTGACCTCTCTCACCACAAATTGTATCTCAATTCTCTCCTAGAGGTTCCAGCAGGAGAAGAAGAAATGGGTATTGAGAAAAAGCTCAATGGCTATTTTCTCTTTGAAGCAAGTCTTGTTCTCATCTTGTTTACTACCCTTGTTAGTTCATCACAAGAGCAAAACAATAAGGAACTCATAGCCACTCATGTTTTAAGCACCAAAGACAACCGTATTGAGGTATTATCACATTAATTCGTCTTGATTAATTCTTCTTCTTCTGCAGCATTGTCACTTCAGTATTCCCCTGCTTCCTAAAGTTCAGTGAAGTATAACATTTTTTTTTCCTAGTATATATTATCTCATCACTAATAAGAGTCGAGCAAAAGTTAGTTTTTTAAACTCAAAACGCTTTACTTTTAAGAAATATTTGGTAACAAAAAAATATTAGTAAAAAAAATACAGAATTTATTTTATTTAACATTTATTAAATATTGTAACAATTAATAAATACTAAATAAAACAAATTTTTATCGATTTTTTTGTTTCTCTAACATTATCGTTATTTTTTTAATGAATCTACTCAAAACATGGGTAATTTTGTAAGCCAATTAATTTTTCATGAATAACTTTTTTAAAGGTTTGAATCTTTGTTCTTTTATAAATAATTTTGTGAGCAATAAAATTTGTTCTAGATAATTTTGGTACTTTAATTTTCTCATATTTCTTCTTTTGGGTATGATTATTGATTGGTTGAGGAACAAAACAAAGTAAAAAATCTTCATAAATTAGCCTTTTATGTTTAATTTACGCATTTTTAAATTCTTGTGTGAGAATTTTCGGACCAAACAAACACGGTGAGCATTGTTGCTTGTGAAGCTAACTTGTATTGTGGTTTTTTCATATACGAAGATGAATCCAAGACTTGTATTCGAAATCACAGTTCATGGTTTTCTGCTATGGGCCTCAATGGGGTTCTTGATGCCTTTTGGTATTCTAGCAATCAGACAAGGAAACAGAGAGCAGAATCCAAAAAGGCTTAGGATTATTTTCTATCTTCATGTAATTTTGGAGGCAAGTATATCTTACCCCCTCTATTACAGGATAATTCTTCGCAAATCCTTTTGAAAGAATCTCTAAAGTAAAAAAATTATAAAATAATAAAATAAGAGGTTTTTTTTTTTTTTTTCAAATTTCATAATTTATAATTTATATATAAATACATAATAATTAATTTAGTGACTGATTTTTTGTGTACACGTAATATTTTCGTTCTTCTAATTATTATACTTTTAGAATAATGCTATTGTTGGCAAGCATTTATGGTTTTGATTGAGAATTAATTTAATAGGTCAATTAAAGTTATTCTTAGAAAATACTTATTAACCCATAAAAAAACAAACAAACAAATATGGAAGATTAATCTTTTTATTTATTTTAGATTTATGTCAATACTAACCAATTTTTTTCACTAAAAATATTTACTCTTAATATTTTCCACTTAATATTTTTTTCCACAAATATTTCAAATTCATATAAGCATTATCATTAACAAAAACAAAATTTACCCACATTTTTCTGTATTTTACTACGGACTTATTTAATTAAGTTCTTTCAGGGATAACATTTGAATTTTCACATATTAAATTTAATGAGTAAAATCTAAAAAGATTTAATTAACTTGTGTCCTAAAAGTACATTTTAAAAAGATAATAATAAAATTTTTTTAATATTTTTGATATATTCAATACATTAAAAATATAAAAAAATTAATTTTTATAAAATATTTTTTATGGTATGCTTAAGAGCATAAATTAGCAAAACCTAAACTAAAAAACTTATTTTAAAAAGCTTGGTAGTTAGTAATAAGATCAAGTGATTAAGTACTATTGCCTCCTAGATTCTTGACAAAGACAATAATGGATACGTTGAGAACAAGAAAGTGAAAGTCATTATATATTAAATAGACTTTCAAATAAATAAAGTCTGTGAAAAGAACCCACAAATTATGCTGTTGGCTGTGGTACTATTACTAACCAGCAAAGTCATAGTTATCAGTGAAAGTAAAAAATGAAAGTAAGTATAAGGAAAAAAAAAAACACAAAACAAAAATAGTAAATAGTTATATATATAAGGCTCACTATACAGGAACTTTTACCCTTATTTTTCATTGAAAATAGTAATAAAAGTAAAATTGATCAATAAGATGTAAGTATTTTGATCTTTTAGTCAGGATCTTAATTAGATTCAAATAAAAAATTATGATATTTTAATATATGAAAAAAGAAATTTTAGGGGAAAAAGAAC
>NC_029794.2:11422618-11431384 GCF_000816755.2 Arachis ipaensis | reverse complement strand
TTTTCCAACAGATGCTTGCTATACTTGTTGCCACGGCAGGGGCAATAATGTCCATAAAAAATTTTAATAACCTCTTCAACAATAATCATCAAAGATTAGGGGTTGCATTATATGCTGTCATCTGGCTTCAACTTGTACTTGGTATCTTTCGACCACAAAGGTAAAAATAATTGCATTGCCTCTTAGTAATAATTAAAAAAATGTTTTATCTACTTAATTTTTTTTTTCTTGGTTAGGCCATTCACACTTGCACCCTAGAAATCCAAGCATGGATTGTTTTGCACTTTCCCATTGATATCCCATTATACGTTTAAGTAATTTAATAAAATAATGTATTTTTAACCATAAGGAATGTTAATTCATCATTCAAGATTTGAACCATTGAATTAATTTCTGTCAAAAAAATTTTTTGAATTAATTTAGTACATGATATCACGAGTTCAATCTGATACTTCTAAGTTGCTGCCTACAATTATATGCATTCTGATATATTTTATATACTCCTTCAAGTTGGATAATAAATATATTTCATATCATTCTAGTCTTACTTAAATCATAATTCTTTTTAAAGAAACCTAGATACTAGTTTGTTACTTTTTGAAAAATTATAAACTAATTTCAGTTTATTAAGGAGAATTTTATTTATTTATTTTCAGGGGATCGAAAAGAAGAAGAGTGTGGTTCTTGGCACACTGGATAGTGGGAACTTCAGTGTCACTACTTGGTGTGTTGGCTGTATATACTGGCTTAGGAGCCTATAGAGAGAAAACATCCAAAAATACAAAAATTTGGAATATATTCTTCACAATTCAGATAACTTTGATTGTGTTTCTCTACCTGTTTCAAGAAAAGTGGGTCTATATACAAAACCAAGGAGTGATTTTGGGCAATGAAGTAGTGAATCTTAGGTCTCAAGAGCCCCCTTATCATCAAGGTCAAAAAGACAAGGTGTTGAAGCCTGAATCTTGTTGACATGAAGAATGAACCAGAAATACCATTAATTTATTGAGGAGGACTTTTGCATAGGATTAGGATACAATTTATTTGAAAACATGTATAATGGAATATGTGAATTTATAATTTGTTTTTTTATTTCTTGGAGGATGAGGGGACAATTGGGGAGAGGAGGTTGGGATTTGAAGATATATGAGATATTTTGGTTTAATATTTGTTCTTTGGAAAATAAAAAAGTGTAATTTCATGGAGATCATGAAGTTAATTTACAAGATGCACATGATAATTTGGGGTAAAATATTAAATTGGTCTTCTACGTTTGGGGTGAATTCTATTTTAGTTTCCAACATTTAAAGTGTTCTATTTACATTCAAAATAGTTTTGATTAGTCTCAATCAAGTCCTGCCATTGAGTCATAGTAAAATTGGTAACGGCGTGTCCGACGTGGGCGTTTGAAGGGATAGAGGTTAATAGACGTGTAAGTGTTCCCGCGTTGAGACAGAACGCATACTCTAACACTGACTCTTCTTCTTCTTCTTGTGAAGCACGAAATAAAAAAAGACCCACAAACCCTACCAATCATCATTCAAGGGTTGCAATTCGAATGTAGAGAGGTGACATTGTTGTTCACTAATATTCAAGTTCCACCCTAGCAATTAGTTTGAAACCCTTCATCTCATGAAGAAGATCGTGTCAAGTATTCATTTATCAAGTCTCCTCTACCCATTTGGTTTTCATCTTAATGCATGATGATATGTGATGATGCTATGTGTGTGATTGTATTTTTTTATAGCTCAATATTTGTTTCTTGTTTTGTTTTGAAAGTTTTTATTTTGCCTCAATGATTGAATTTATGCTTTTCTGTTGTTGTTGATCAATGTGAGAATTTTATTGAGTATGTTATGTTTATCTGATAGGTTGTTGAGATAATGAGTTATTTTAGTGTTAAGATACACAATGGAGAAAAGTTTGGGCTTGATGGTGAACCTTTACACTATGTTGGGGGTGAGACTTTCATAATGGACTACTGTGATGAAGATATGCGGAGTAGGTTTTTGTTGGCCAAGGATGCAATGGAGATGATCAAAATTAGACTGAGGGACACATAGTGGAGCTTTTTGTTGTTCACAAAGATGGTACTACTGCTAGAAAAACCTGTACCATTGAGAAAGTTTAAGAGATAGATGGTGGTGAGGTTGGTACATCCATTGTGAAAATTATTGGGTCTGGTCCAATTGTGGTGCATAAGGTCCAATCATCTGAACAGGCCAAGGTGGGTAAGAAGCCTAAAGTTGTGAGGGAAGCCCAAAGTTCTGGAGAGACTTTAAAGAGTTTAGAGACATGTTCTATGTTGGAAGAGAATTATATATCTGCAGAGAGGTCAAATTCTTCAGGTGATGATGAATCTTAGGATGTTGACTATCAGCCAAAGAGTGATGATGCCAGTGATGATGCAGATAGTGATGAACAATGGAGTGAATTCAGCTCTGAAGATAGTGCAATGGAAGTAACTTTTGATGATAGTGATGATGATTAGAATGGTGATGGTGTTTATTTGATGTTGATATCGCAACTATGAAGGATTCTCAAAAGATGAAAGAGAGTGTTGCAACTGAGAGAGTGGAAGGAGAATTCAGTGCCAGTTTTACCAAGGAAAAGGGAAAAGTAGTGGCTACTAGATTAGGGGATGAAGATGATGGATATGACAGTGAGGAATTATGGGATGTCCCTGTAAGTGATAATAAAGGGGATCTCTCGTTGAGGAAGTACCATTTGCACAAACATTTGAAGAATATGAAGCAGTATAAATGGGAGGTTGGCATAATGTATGTGAATAGAAATGCTTTTAAGGAATGTGTAACTAGCTATGTTGTGCACAGTGGTAGGAGATTATGGTTTTCAAAGTGTGATAGCGTAGATGTAAGGCGGTATGCCAAGAAAGATACAAGTGATTTACATACTGCCATAAGATAAAGAGGGAGGATACATGACAGTTGACCAGCTGTAATAAAAAATACACATGTAGCAAGGCCACCAAATTGAAATCATGAGTTCTCAATGGCTTATCAAGGCATTTATGAAGAAGATTTGTGAGAACCCAAAGATCAAGTTGAGAACTTTGATGAAGAAAGCTCATAGCAAGTGGAATGTTGACCTCACAAAGTCCAAAGCTGCCAGAGTGAAGCAGTTAGCATTGGATGAGATTAATGGTACTTATAGAGAGTAATATAGGAGGATACATCACTATGCTACCGAGTTACTGAGGTCGATCTAGGTACCATTGTTCGTATACAAGTTCAGAGACCTCTTGAGTTTCAATTAGATACACCAATCTTTGGTAAGGACACGAGACTAACCTTTGAGAGGATCTATATCTGCTTGGATGCTTGCAAAAGGAGCTTCATGGTGTCTAGACGCATGATTAGCCTTGATGGATGCTTCATCAAGACTCCATATAGAGTGCTTCTGTAGAAAGTTTCAGCTAACAGGTTATCCTTGTGAGCATGCCATGAGTTGCATTAGAAAAAATATGTTTAGATGTTAAGAACTATGTGAACAATTACTATAAAAAGAGACCTATGTGGACTGCTATCAACATGTAATCTACCCTGTTACTGGACTAAATCTGTGGGAATAGACTCAGAATGATGATGTGCTGCCACTAGTCTTTAGGAAACCAATAGGGCGCCCTAAATTAAGCAGGAACAAGGATGATGATGAGCCACGGAACACTGGACGTGTGTGTGTGTGTGTGTGTGTGTGTGTGTGTGTGTGTGTGTGTGTGTGTGTGTGTGTGTGTGTGTGTGTTTAAATGAAAGAATTAGTAAACGAGAAATCTGAAAATGAATAAATTAAAATCGTGAACGAATAACACTCTCGTATACAAATCACAGACAAAAGGTAAAACACGTTCGGAAAGCGATAAGAAATTAAGACATTAAGAAAGAATAAGAAAGGACGATATAATCATAAGTAAACTAGCTTAGTCGCAACCTGCAAAGTTTAGGCCGACTAAGGTACAGAATTCAAATAAGTTTGATAACAATATTTCCTATCTCTCTCAAAAATACATCCTCGCCTCTATAGGCAAGTTGCAAAATAATTATTTACATACATCATATTGAAGGTTTTTCAAAATAAACAGGAGAGATTCTAAAAGTCCAAAACAGAATCAAATGAACTTTGCCGCCTTCCAGACGAATTCAGCTCACTGCTGAGCACCAGGACCTGCATCTGAAAACTAGAGAATATATATATACGGAATGAGCACCCCCGATCCATGGGTTTCCAGTACGGTAAAAGTGCCAAATAAATACAATGCACTATAATAAAAACTCACTAAGCATCCTAAACTTCCTTTATTCATTTATTCATTTATTCATCTTAAGTTCTCACTAATCCATGAATTAGGCAACTTGACGCCGGGACGTCGCTTGGGCCACCAATCTTGGCGAGGTTAACAACCACACTATGATGAAAATAGCTGAAAACCCACCTTGGTTGGCTAAGCCAAGGATGAACCTCTTACTCTCAAAGAGCCTAGAGAAAAATAAGCACATAGCTTATTTAATATATAACTCAATCAACTCAACTTCATAAATAAAAGGGGTACATACGCATATTTATACTAGTAGGGGAGGGAGAACCTTCATGACTCGGATGATGTGGGACTAACTCATAATACAATATAATAATATATGCTAAACTAGACTACTTTAATTAATGACACAAACATAAAGATACATGCTCCTACATCATTCTCCCTGGGTTGGAAAGGGCTCCTGCATTATCCTCCCTGAGTTGAAAAAGGCTCTTCTTATATTGGCGAAAGATTCCATTGGTGAGTGCATTTAGTCTTGAAAGATGTGAAAAGGCATAGCTCAGCTTGATTCTTTTGACCATCTATATGTTGTAACGGAGTTAATATAATCTTATTGCCATCTTTGAAAAAGGAGTATGTATTTTTGAAACCATCATGAATAGCTCGACGATCATATTGCCAAGGACGTCCTAACAGTAAGTGACATGCGTCCATCGGAATGATGTCACACCACACTTTATCTTTGTATTTACTTCCCATAGAAAATTGGACTAAACATCGCTTTGTGACTTTAACTTCATTTTCCTTTTTTAACCAATGCAACTTGTAAGGACGAGGATGTAACTTGGTTGGAAGCTTCAGTTTGTATACCATATAATTTGAGACAACATTTTCACAACTTTCGCTATCTATGATGACCATGCAAACCTTCTCTTCAATTGTGCATCTTGTGCGAAAGATATTGTGGCGTCACCAACTCTCGTCTTCTATTACCCTTGCAGTATTCAAGCTTCGACAAACTACTAAAACTTTTCCACAATCGGCTGGAACTTCTTCAATAGCATAGTCAACCTCACCTTTGTCCTCTTGTTCCTGAATTGGTTCTTCATTAACCTCTTCCTCGAGAAGAGTGATAACCCTTCTGTTTGGACAATCAGCAGCAATATGCCCAAAACCTTGACATTTGAAGCATTTCTTACCTGATGATCCACGCTCCTTGTTGCTTTTAAAAGATCATGTCTTCATTTCTTGTTGAACATCAAGGATGACTTCTTTGTCCTTCAGCGACCGAGTGTTATTCCTTTGTGTTCTTTGTTTTTCAATCTTTAGTGACAGCCTAATGACATCATCCAAGGTCCAATATGGTTGCATCTGAACGACATCAGAAATTTCTGTGTTCAGTCCTCCAAGATAACGAGCAATTATTTGTCTTCAGGCTCTTGAATGTCACACTTCATAAGCAACTCTTCGAAGTCCATTGTATATTCTTCTACAGATAATGACTTTTGTCTCAAATTATGAAATTTGATGAAGGTGTCTTGCCTATAATGTTTAGGAAGGAACTTGTGCTTGAGCTCACGACGCATTTTATCCCATGTCTTGATCTTTCTTCTTCTTTCTCTTTCTCGCTGATGCTTGAGATTCTCCCACCAAACTAATGCATGCTTCTTCAACTTGATTGCTACAAGCTTCACGCGCTTGTCGTCTGGAATGTCTTTTAACTCAAACACTCTTTTCACTGTGCAAAGCCAGTCGATGATATCATCTTGCAAAGCCAATCGATGAAATCATCTGGTTGGAGTCTCCCTTCAAACTCAGGAATATCAATTTTGATTCCCAAGTCTTTAGCTTTGTGAGTCATGTTGTGTCATGCTCTTCGTGTAGACAAATCTTCAGACGAAGAAGAATATGAAATGGATTTGAATTATCGTCTTCACTAGAAGAACTGCCATTACTCTGCTTGCCATGATTATTTTGAGCTGCTTCATATTTTGCAATTTGCTCTTGCAACTCCTTTACTTGACGACGTAACTCCTCCATTTCAATCTCTTGAGTAGTTCTACGCTTTGGAGCCATCTTTTACTACTATGCAATGAGGTTGATGCTTGGATGTTGATGTTATGATGATGATGATGCACAATGATGATGGGAATGCACCAATGCTGATTATGGGAATAAATGATAATCACCAACAGAAAAGGCACCAAGAGAAGAGAAAAGAACGATATTACTCGGAACTTCGCAACAAACAATCCATACTAACGACGACTCGTACCAACAGTGAGAGAACCGCACTAAAGACCGTACCCACGAACCAAATAAAATTTTACTGGAGCAAGTCGAGGACCGACCTTACTCTGATACCAAATTGATGCCGGGACGTCGCTTGGGCCACCAATCTTGGTGAGGTTAACAACCCCACTATGGTGAAAGTAGCCAAAAACCCACCTTGGTTGGCTAAGTCAATGATGCACCTCTTACTTTCAAAGAGCCTAGAGGAAAATAAGCACACAGCTTATTTAATATATAACTCAATCAACTCAACTTCATAAATAAAAGGGGTACATACGCATATTTATACTAGTAGGGGTGGGGGAACTTTCATGACTCGGACGATGTTGGACTAACTCATAACACAATATAATAATATATGCTAAACTAGACTACTTTAATTAACGATACAAACATAAAGATACATGCTCCTGCATCACAATTATTCTAGGGGATTCTAATTCTAACCCAATTTCCTTCATACTTTCACTACCTTCCAACCGAATAATCCAAGAACCGAACCATCCCTCAAGAAATTCAACCTTTATACAAGCACAAACAATACAGACAAGTAATGCACAAGTAAGGCAAGTAGGACAATTAGCAAATATTCAGGAAACATGTACAATTAGGCAATCCAAAGCAATTAAGCAAACCCAAACAATTCAAACAAATGCATCTGATGTATGTCTATCCTACTGGCTGATGAGTCTCATCTGTCGGTTATCGAGCCAACCCGACATGTCCTATAGCTAACACAGACATAGTCTCTCTGTTGCACATTAATACCATTAGAGGGGATCTGTACCCTGTCACCGTTAGAGGGTATCCGTGCCCTATCACCATTAGAGGGTATCCGTGCCCTGTCACCATTAGAGTGTATCCGTGCCCTGTCACCCTTACAACCAGAGAGAAAAATGCAAGCATACTCACATTCAACATTTTCTATCATGATTCATTTATCACATTCATTCAGTAATCATATATGCATCTCCGGGATATTCGCCACATTTTCACGCTTCATCAATTAATCATAATCATTTGATCATCAATCCATCTTTAATTCGATTGAAATTTACTATTATCATTATCATAATTACATTAGTTCGGTCAACACTTCACATGCTCGAATTCACCACTACACAATTATAATTTATTACTCCGTAACTTGCTTCGCTCCCAAGTCACTCCCCTTTCGTAGTTCGGCCCCCCTTCACTATCATTACAACTTAATCCTAGGGTCTTACAGAATAAAAATAGATGTTTAGAGGTTCAAAAGCATGTTTAAAATACTAAAATCCCATTTGCTGAAAAACAGGGACCCGCGTACGCAGACCATATCATGCGTACGCGGGATTACATTTTCCTTTACCTTGCGTACGCATCCCCTGTCTGCGTACGCGAGTGTAGTGGACAGTGGCAAACGTTCGCGTACGCAGCCGTGTCCCCGCGTACGTGGGTGCCCTTTTTAGACCATGATGCGTAGTGGAGCCTACCCGTGTACACGTTACACCAAACAGAAATGCACATCTAGGTATACAGGGCCACGCGTACGCGGGTAATGCAGAAAACCCAAAAGATGTTTAAGTGTCAGAATTTTCATTTTTACACACCGAACTTCCGACGCGCATAACTTCTTCGTTCCAAAATATTTTTCATCCGTTCTTCAAACGGTGTAAACTTCACAGACCAAATTTTCATATGAAAGAAATTTGAAAGAGTTTGGGGGTTCGAAAGCCAAGTTATGACTCATCTAAGTTTGGCTAAAAAATAGATTTTCACAAAACATAACTCATTACCCACATCAATACAACTAAACCCTGCACCAAAACATACCAAACACAGCCATCACAGCCCACATTCTACCATAACCAACCTTACCTCAATGTAAATCACTCCACTAATCAATAAAACCTCATGTTCTAACATTTATATATTACTATCATTCATTAATTCATCATCTCATCAAATCACCAATCATCAACCATCACTTACCGTTAGGGGTGTTCAAAACCGATCTAAACCGAACAAAACCGATCAACCAAACCAAACAAACCGAAAATCAAACAAACCAAAAATTGAAAAAACAGAAAAAAATGATATTTTTCTATTTTTTCTGCGGTTTGGTTCGATTTTCGGTTTTAATAGTGAAAAACCCTAACCGAACAAAACCGAACCGGCTACTTGAAAAAACCCTAAAAATCAAACCCCCCCCCCCC
>NC_029794.2:11412839-11422577 GCF_000816755.2 Arachis ipaensis | reverse complement strand
CACAACGCCAAAAACTCCTCCTCCCACCCTCCATAGAGCCGTCGTCCTCTCAGCCACTGACATCGCCAAACGGCACCCTCTCGGCGACCCTTCCTCGTCAGTCGTCACGCTTCCCCCTTCTTAGTTCTCAGCGCAGTCTTTTCTCTTTCGACCTTCCTCATCGTGCTTCCCTCTCCTCGGTGGGGCTCTGTCTCTCCCTCCCTTCCTCATCGTCCTCCACGCCCCGCAGCCGCCGTCTCCTCCACGCACCAGGAGCTGCGTCATCCTCCACAAACAGCATTCTTCGTTTCTTCCAGAACTGAGAGGAGTCACCAACATTTGATTCCATTCAATTCACCCTTCATAAACCCTAATTTTCAACCAGGTAACGTTCTACCTAGTTTTCTTTCTTTTTCCCTTTCATCATTCTCTTCTAATATCAAATCCTAGGGTTTATCACACATAGAATTTGACGATTTGATTCATGTTGCGTTGAAGAAATAATGTAATTTGGCTTTCAATATTTTTTTCTGATAAAATAATTGTTCAATTGGTTGTTTATTATATATCGATGCTAATTATGCGTGGGATTATGCCATGTTTAATAACTGTATTTTGTGTAGATTGTATAACAAAAAATTTCATAGCTTTGATGGCTATGCACTTATGCCTGTAATTTTGGTAATTTGACCTGAAGCATTAGTTCAAATAATTCAGTTAATCGTTCATTGTACTTTCTTTCTATTGTATTAATCTTATGAAATGTAACTTGGGGTTACTTTTGAAGCAAAAAACTTCCAGGAAGTTGTGTAATTTGTGAATCTGTGAATTGTATAATTATGTTTTTTTTATTCTGGTTCTAGCTATGTTTGTCTTTGTTTGTTTCTCTCTTGGATTGTGAATTTGTGATGCTATGACATCCTGGTTTTAGCTATGTTTGTCTCCCAGTAGCGCCGAACCTAACCCTCCCAACCCCTCTCAGCAGCGCCGAACTCAGCCCCTCCCAGCAGCGCCGAACCCTCTCCCTCCCAGCACCATCAAAGGTCAGAGTCCACCGAGTCAAATAAGGAGCCTCCAAGTCAGGTATTTGTTGAATATATTTGTTGCTGATTGTTGTTCATTGTTGAATATATTTGCTGAATGTATTTGTTTGAATTTATGCTTATGATTTTTTAATTATTTGTTCAGTATATTTGTTCAATGTATTTGTTATTGATTTTTGGAAGTCTGATTCATTGATGCAGGGATTATGGCACGGGATAGATTTATTGGCTTCAATTGAGGATTTGGGTCCAATGCTGTGAAAAACTTAACAAACAGCAGATTCTGTGATCTTTTATTTCATTATAGTTTCAATCTTTCCCATGTTGTTAATCTTTTTTTTCCTTGATTTTTTATGTTCAACCTATTGATATTTTTGCTTCTGCTTCTGCTGGTTATTGGTTAAACACGTACCAGTACCAATATACTTGGTTCTCACCTTTTAGTTGGTTGTTAGTTATTATTTTTATGCTGTCATTAATGGATTAACATCTTTTATTTTTGTATTGTTAAGATATTATATATCTTGATTCTGTATTATTATACTACTCTTTTTATAAACTGTTTAGAGGAATGGTTCTGGCTCTTATCTTTTCCTTCCTAAAATGTATTTTGCTCCACCCTCAGCCCTCAGCTCTTGCTCATTTTCATGATGAATTGAACTTGATTTTTACTAAAGAAGTTCCATTAATTTGTCATGAATGTCACAGCCTTCACAACATTTTGTTGTTAATGGTGAAAGTGAAAAGTTGTACAATTTGCAGTAGAAATTTCTGCATTTTGTCCAATTCCTGTCAGTACATGAAATTAGGAATGTTTGAAGAGAAGTGTATATACTAATGTTTGTTAGTTGCTTATACTTCACAATTTTTTTATATTTCATTCTTGGCTCTAGTAGTTCTTGCAATATTTTTAGACTTTTTTTCCGTAATTAATTGAAAACCAAACAAACCGAACCAAACCAAACCGATTTTAATTGGTTTGGTTTGGTTCGGATGACTTTGATAAAAAAACCGAACCAAACCGAACCGTAGTTTAATTAGATGATCGGATTGGATGACTTTTTTCTCAAAAATCGAACCAAATCGCACTGCGAACACCCCTACTTACCGTTCTTACCTATTTCCGGCCTTTGTCCCAAATTCACGGCCTCTGGCCTAATATTTCATCAAATAAACTCGTAACCACATAATTCACTATCCAATACCAATTTCAATCCACACATCAACTAAGCAAAATTCCACAATCCTTATTCAATATCAATATCATCCATACCAGCATCAATCTTTATCCATACATCCATTACACATATAATACCAATCAATCATACCATTCAAGCTTAATCCTAGGGGCACCTAACCTAGGAATTCACATCATATCACACGGTACTTAAATGAAACTTAAACTATACCTCTTGGAGCCAAAACAATACAGTTTCTTCTTGGAAGTCTCCACCAACGCTTAGCTCCATGTCTCACCAAAGCTCTACAAGCAATATCAATCCCCCAATTGTGCACCAAAATCACCCAATACTCTAACATAACCAATTTTCACACTTTTAATCAACCTAGGGTTCATGAAATTAATAAATCAAAGAGGAAAAAGCTTCTCTTACCTCAACCTACTCGAATGGGTGAAACCCACTTATAATCCATGCTAGTGTACCCCTAAACAATCAAAATCACAATAATTAAACAATCCCAAAACTAAAAATGCAAATTTTAAGGAAAAAGAAAACTGAACGAAATTATGAAACTTCCTTACCACAAGACTTAGATAGAATCATAGAATCTAAGAGGATAGGAAGAGCTACGCGTGACCGCAAACGGCTTGTCAATCGGAGCTCCGGATCAAAAGTTATGGGCAAAACAAGATTGGGGTGAATAGTGAAACTCCAACTCTCCTCTCTTGCTCCTCCACGGCTCTCTCTCTCTCTCTCTCTCTTTGGAGGGTGAAAATGAGCTGAATCTCATTAATTAGGGCTTATGTAGGTTGGGCTTGGGCCCAACTTGGGCCCGGTTCAATCGGTTTAGCCTGTTGGCTCAACTTTGGGCCAAAACCTTTAAGATTTTAGTTTTAAATCGTATTTTAAATATTTCTATCTTTCCAAATTATAAATTCTAATTTCTTAACCTTATTCACTTATAATTAATTTCCTTAGTTGCAGTACCGAACAAATCTCAGCCGGTATTGCCGGTCAAATTTTTCAGTGCGCATTTTTACACAGAAAACTATGCTTTCCGACTCAGAAAAATCCACTAAGTCCAAATATTATATTTAAATTATCAAATTCTGATTGCTAAATTTTCTAACCGTGTTCACTCATATTTAATTTATAATTTAATTAATTACGATTTGACCGGATTTTACATCCTACCCACCTTATTTAAAATTTGGTCCACGAAAAGAAAACATAATTCTTAATTAAGCCTCCACTAACGGTTCTTTCAACTTCAACTAGCCTTACACCTTTCATTTTATTATCCTTCAATATCAATTCAATTTCCTTCTTACTCCACACTTCATCAATACCTAATTCAACTACTCTCGTACCATTCATTCTACCTTCCTTCATCATTAATTCAATCACCGATTTACATTCTTCATTCTTACTTACCTCGTCTTAACTTAAACCGAACTCAACCTACGCTACACTCATTTGCTTCACTCTTATCTCTCTCTAGGTCTTCCTCCATAGCTAATCAAACATCACTTTCATCCTCCCATTTATAAAATCTCCCAAACTCTTCAAATCCGACCCCTAACACCACATCAACGTTTCAATTTAACGTCTTCCAAATCTATCTTCCAAAACTAGTATTAGATACATTACAATTTAAGTAGGGATCAAATTGTGCCTATAATCCCCTCTACAACTTACTTAAAATCAATCTAATCTTACAACCACAATCAAACCCAATCATCTAGAACTATTTATTTGTATTAATCTGCTAACCTTTCAGGTATTCAAAACTTAAAGAATTCCTAATCACCCTTACTACTTCTCATCGCAATTGTCCTGTGTCGACGTTACCGGAAGCTTTCGCTGTGTCACTCTGATTATTAATTGCCAAGAATCCAATCATGCATCCACGTCATATTTCCCTATCGTTTCACCAAACCTAGGCCCACTTCTAAGCTTTCTCAACTTGACCGAAATAATGCTTACACTCATCCTAAGACTCAATCATGATCTCATTAAAATCCTAGATCTCAATACTCACATTACCTAATTATTCGAAACCTATAACATCAATTTTCTAGTAATTTGTCATTTTTTCATTTTCTACGCAAATGCTCAATTTCACAAACTTTCATTCCAATTCAAATCTAAACTATACCACTGCTAATTACAAGCCCCCTCTACTCTAAATCATCAAGTTCCAATCAATTCAAGCCTAATTAAATAAGTCATCTAATCAACTTTTTACCTCTAAGTATTTCACTCAACAATAAAAAATTAACACACTGATCTCACATATATCACTGCCAAGATTCCCATCTCGGCGTTTCCTCATCGGTTCGTTCTAGGGAATTCCTTCCTGAGTACCTCACTCATGTTCATGAGACGCCATTCGGGTCCTATCCACACCAAACAAATGATATCAAGGTGATCAGCCTCAATATCTCAAGTTAAGTGCTTCAAATTATCAAAGGTACACTCATGAATTTCATGCTAGATGTATGGTTAGATACTCTAACTAGCACAAACACAGACTCAGAGTATGCATTGAAGCATAAGCAGTCCCTCCCTCAGGCTTACGAGGACGAACTGCTCTGATACCATAATGTAACACCCTAATATACAGATCCTTATACCATCGTCTTCCACAAGTCTTGCTGTTGCTACGCGAACCTTGAGAAAACGGAGAAGCTGTAAACCCCGCTAAATTAGTAAATAATTAGTTAATAAATTAAATTTTAAAAAGAAAAATTAAAAATGTGAATATTATATTAAAATAGGATAGAGCTCTTTAAAACGAGAATTTTGACACTAATTTCAAAGAATTTGGCCTAAGATTGGGCCAACGGGCCGAACCAGTTGAATCGGGCTTGAACTGGGCTCAAACCGGACCCGTGGACCCAACCAAGCTCTCATTAATAAGAGACTCAGTGTCTCCTTCTTCCCCAAAAAGGGAATTCATGCTGCAACTTTGAAAAGGGGAAGAGAGAAGCTTATCAAACCCTAAGCTCACTTTAATCCACCATAACTTCTCCATCCGAGCTCCGATCGCCGCACTATTTGTGGCTACACGTTCACCGTGTCGAGCTCTACGATTCCACCGGAACAATTTCATAGGTAAGCCACAGTCCCACCTCAATCTTCTACCCCCTTTGATTTTCGAAAATTGTGAGCCCTATATTGAGATTTTGTCAATTTTGGTATTCTAGGTTCAAATTAGCTTGTGGAGCTTGTTGGATTTGGCTCTCTTGGTCCGTGGGTATGGTGAGGTCTCTAGCCCTAGCCAATTCTTGGTTTTGAGTATGTAAACTCTGAATTTTGAAGTATATATGTATGATATGGGTGAACTAGGTATATATGTACAAGTATTGGAATTGAATTGTGGACATTTGGAGGCTTGGTGGAGGATTGGTGCCAAGGTTTTGGTGATTTTGGAATTTGTGGGGTTGTGTGTGTGTTGCTTAAGTGGTTGCCTTGGACCAAACGTGGAAATCGGCCAAGATATGGTTTAGGTTTTGCGTATTTAATATGTAATGTTTTATGAAAACTTAGGCTAGGTGACCATAGGATAGGTTGGAACGTATGTGTATATTTATTGCTTAGTGCTCTTGATAAGAAGTATGTTTTGGTTTTGGTGCTTGTTGACTGAATGATAATTGACGAATTGATGATTAAGGACTTGAGGACATGAATATATAAGTCTTGAATTGGTGAATTATGATTTTGTTGGTGTATTTGGGAAGTGTATGTATGATATTGTTGATTTGGGGTATGGTATATTATGGAGATTGTTGTGGTGTTGAGGAAGATGTGCTTGTTAATAACTTGCAGGTTTGGTATTGAATTGAGAGTGGCTTTTAATGAAAATGAGGTTTTAAAGTTTTTGTGAAATTTGGTTTCTGGCCGAATTTTGGTGACCCATAACTTGGCTTCCGGACTTCCAAATAATTTCAAACTTATTTTGTATGAAAATTGAGTCCGTGAAGTTTACGCCGTTCGAAGAACGGAGGAAAAATGATTTAAAACGGAAAAGTTATGCGCGTCGATAGTTGGGATTTAAAAGGTTGGAATTATGCAACTTTTCATACTTATGCAAATTTTTGGAAAAACATACGCTCACGCGTACGCGTGACCCGGCATTTGCGTATGCATTCAGCTGCTCGCGACGCGACCAACCCTTTCGGGTTGGGGTTCTCGCGTACGCAAGCAGGGAGCTTGCATACGCGAGTGATGACTTTTCATGCCCACGCGTACGCGTGACCGGGGATTTGCGTACGCGACCAGTCGCTCGCGACGCGACCGACCCTTTCGGGTGGGAATTCTCGCATACGCGAACAGAGGCTGGCGCACGCGAGCAAGGGTTTCTGCATGCCCACGTGTACGCGTGGCCTCTGTTTCAACAAAAATGGATTTTTGTGTTTTTAAGTCAAACTTCAAGCTTCTAAACCTCTATTTTCACTCTTTTAGCCCCAGATCATAGTAGTTACTCTAGCAGTGAGTTGAAGCTAGGAAATAGAGGTAACTTGGGGATGAAGTAAAGGTTAAAAGTGATGAGTTATATGAGGAGAATGTGTATGTATGACGGTTATATGATGCCATGGCTATGATGAATGATTATGTAATGAATATGAATTGTTATGAATATTATGCGGCTTATGAATTTAATGTTATCTGAGACACGAGTTTTCCTGGGTACAGAACCATGGCTTGCCACCATATGTTCCAGGTTGAGACTTGATACTCTGTTGACCCTACGTCGTAAGGGTGACCGGGCACGTATAAATTCCCGGGAATGGATATCCCCATTGAGTAAGTTATATATGAATGAATGAATGTATGAATTATGAATGAAATGAGAAAAAGCTATGCATAGACTCATGGGGATGCGCAACGAGGGACAGTCCAACGGTTTCGAACTTGTCGGGTTGGCTTGATAACCGACAGATGAGCCTCATCAGCCATAGGACAGGCATACATCATGTGCATTTTGTTTGTTTGTTTGCTATGCATACTTGGGAATGCCTAACTGAATATATATTATGTTAATTGTTATATTTGCTACTTGCACTTCCTGCCTTCTACTTGTGCTTGAAATTGTTTGGTTGTCTGTCTCTGCTAAATCATTGGTGATGGAGGAGCGGAGGAAAGGTGGATAGGTTTAGTGTTAAAGTTAGGTTTAAGTTGAGTTTGGAATTCCTTAGAACACCTACCCCCTTTGTGGTTTCTATTTAGTAACTTAAGTCTTATAATCTGAGTGTCGGCGTTCTAGGATTGCCTCTGGCATTCCCAGGACCTTATATATTATGTGTGTGGCACCTTTACCATGCTGAAAACCTCCGGTTCTCACCCCATACTGTGTTGTTGTTTTCAGATGCAAGTCGAGAGGCACCTCGCTAGGCGTCTGGACTTCTGAAGCGGAGTGGTTCTTGGGTTCTTTTGTTATTCAATTTATGTATATATGTACTTAGCTTTCTCTCTAAGAAACTTGTTTATTTTGTCCTTCTTAGAGGTTTAAGGAGAGTTAATATTTTATCTTTGTGTTTTGGGTATTTTGGGATACGTATACATGTATGTAAATATTCTCCGGCCAGCCTTGGTTTCGCAGGCTGAGTTAGGAGCTAGTTATTCTGTATCCTTGATTCTTTATTCTCTCTTTTTGCTTAATTACACCTATGATCTCTAGGTTTCTTAGCACGTAAGTAATCTCGTTTCCTAAGCATTGCGCTTTTTATTTTGCGATTTTGTTTTACCCGTTTTTCAAGGCTCCTCTTTTATTACTCTCTTTCAAATACTATTATGTATATATTTTGTTTTAGAGCTCGTAATACTACACTACCTCTGTTTTACGGCTTAAGCTAAAAGCTTTATGTGGTAGAGTGTTACAGAAGCCATTCTCAGAAGACGATGAACAACAATATTAGGGATTTAGGGTTTACTTATTGACCCTAATTTCTTTTTCTTTTTTTTTTTATCTTGCTTCCAACGGTTAAGTCGAGTGTGTGTATTAGGTTGGCCATGTTGGACACATCGTTACTAATTTTACTATGACTTGATGGCAGGACTTCATTAATGCTAATTAAAACTATTTTGGATGTAAATAGGACACTTTAAACGTTGAGGATTAAAATAGGATTCACTCCAAATATAAAAGATCAATTTAGTATTTTATCCTAAAAAAAAAAGTTGTACCCCTTGTGATCGCAACAAATGTGAGAGAAAAAGAAAAATATTATACTAAAACTCTAAAAGAGTGATAATATCGTGGGTCATGGGAGCTGCAGTAATTAGTTTTCAATTCAAAGAAACCTTAAGTTTTTTTTCTAAATTAAATCTGATGTATTATTTTTGTTGTTTACAAGTGTAAATATTTGATAAGTTTTTTAATTTTTCATATTTTAGAAATATTTTTTTTATGTACATTTTAAGAACATTAGGATAAAAATAAAGACAAATAAGGGATTGTTAACAAATCTTTGATGCACTATGTCTTATATATATGATCCCAAATTATAGAATATTGAGTTTTGATATATTAGAAATGTGATTAAGAATAAGAATTATGGAAAAAATAAAATTTTGAATAATTATAGTTTTATACAAAAAATTGTAGCGGTTTCTTCTCATGTTTATAGATCTTATTTTACGATGAGACCAATGTTTTATTGAAATTAGAGATTCTATTATGTCTTCACCAAATTTGGTATGATTATAATAATTGTAAAATTAGTTATACATGATTGAAGTTTGACGACTGTCAAACTGATTCTTAAATCTGATTTTTTAAATAATGCAATAATTTTGTGAATGTGTATTATTCTACAATGACCTAAATTGTACGGATCAAATTCTAGAAAAAATACAGTGAATCTAGTTAGTTGAGTTCAAATTCGAAAAAGTTTTACCAAGGGTAGAATTTAATACAAATCTTGGAAGTTGAGTTGTCACACTTTAAACTCTACATCTTTTGTGAAATAGAAAAATCATGTTCAAAATTTTGTAATTAGTTTTACGAAGCTTGGAATTGGATGATGTTTGAGCCATTAGTTATGCGAGTTTAAAGAAGGACTGCTAGAGTAGTTTTTAAAACTGATTTCAAAACAGGACAACTACTTTAAATGCACATAAGTAATTCTAAAAGGTAACTTCTGTGATGGCTTTGTATATGGTGACTAAAGGTAACAAGGGTGATTTTTGGTTGACTATCCAATAGCCTTGAGACACCTGAATTCTTGGAATGAGTTGTTGAAGGCTTAGTCAAAGTGAGTTATGCGTTAAGCGCGGTAACTATTTTTGGTTTACTGCTGGGACATTTAGGAGATTTCAAGATCAATAATCATGGATATGAAATAGACCGTAGTACTTGGACACCAAAAATGTATGGAATTTTTGTATATAAGTTAAAAATCAAAATAGATGGGTCATTGGCCCCGATGCTCACCGAATTAGAAAAAAAAAAAGAAAACCAAAGTGGATAGGAAGATAGTGTAGAGAGAATAAAATTAGATTCAATATATGCTCCAAAGAAAATAAAAAGC
>NC_029794.2:11412163-11412621 GCF_000816755.2 Arachis ipaensis | reverse complement strand
AGGTTCACAAAAGCATACCCAACCCCAAGAATTCTACCCTTTCCAATATATCCATAGCCCCCGACTAGGTTTTCACCCATCCCAACGTAGACTCTCTTCCTCCATTAGTAACATATGAGAGCTCCATGAACGTTGAAGAAGATGATGTTCTTTGTGGACTCACTATACGTTGCCGTGGAAGCTTTTTTCGGTTACGTCTCATTCTTGCCTGTATGCCATCATTATGAAAACCGAATCGAGGATCGAACCGATCATACTACTGGATCACTGGTTGAACCAATAAATCACTGGTTGAACCGATTGATCCAGTCCTACGTGAATAAAAAATATAAAGTAGTAAAAAATTTAAAATTAAAATTTAAAATACATATCTTTACTAACATTTTAAGAATAATCAAGCTATTCTAAAACAATATGGAACAGGAATAATAAATGTTTTATTATTTTTACTGTATGAT
>NC_029794.2:11380937-11412097 GCF_000816755.2 Arachis ipaensis | reverse complement strand
TTAATAAGCATGACTGTTCGGTGGCTATTCATGCATGTCTCCTTCTTTGAGGAGAGAAGTTTAGGTATGAAGGACCATACGGTACAAATACTATTCTTTTCTACTACTAATATTCTTTTTAATTATATTCTCTCATTGCATCGAATACTATTCTTTTCTGTTACTGTTATTCTTTGCACAGATATGAGTTTTAGAAAGGAGTAATATTAAATTTTATATTCTTATTTATGAGAACATTATGGCTTATTATAGTATAAATTAACATTGTACCATATAACAGATAATAGAAATATATATTCATTTCTTGTTACTTATAGTACTCTTTTTGGAGTAACTAAAATTAAAGGATTTGTAAAGACTCAACTATTATTCTATGCATAATATTTTGGACTAAACATGATAAAAAGATTTTATCCGCTTCTGATATTATATTAGTAGATATATAAATCGTCTCGTAGGTAGCTAGAAAGCTTTATGTATATAAACACGAGAGCTTGTAACCTTTAGGAGGCGGGGTGGGTGTAACCGTTTTCTTTTTGTTGTAGCTCTTAACGCGCTACGATTGACTCCATTATTACTATATATTAAGATGAAATCTTTTCTTTAAAAAAATAACAAGTTCTCTTTTTCTCTCTCTCATTTTTCTATCTACCATATGTATCTTATATGTAATTGTAAATGAGTACTTATAAATTTGACAAAAAAAATTTGGTAAAACTAAGCATGACATTACGTAATTGCAATTAAAATTAATCATAAGTGGGATATTTTAATTCTTAACCATTAAAATTAAATTTGTAATCTTTACCACATTTACAACACAATAATACTGAGAAAGGTACTTTTATCTTTTTAATTAATGTTCAAAGGGATATTTAAAAAGTTAAAATTAACATTTAAATAAAATAATTTAATCTATTTACATACTAATATAATTTTTTAATGTTGATAATTGTTGATGCACTTTGATATAGATAACCATTAGTTGATAGTTGTCATGAAGGTATTTAAAAAGAAGTACAATTAAAACGTGACGATTTTGAAAAAATTGTAGAAAAATTAATTCGTTAGAGCTCCAACACAAAAATATGTGTTTAAATGAAAACAGAGCGATTATGTTTTGCTTTGTTATCAAAAAGTATTTTTAGAATTTGAAACAAAATTTAAAATCCAATGTTAACCTCCAAAAAGAAAAAAAAAAAAACCAAATTTTCAGCAAACAAGTCACATATTATGATAGAGTAAATAACCATTTCTGACCACGAAAGATTCGACTAAAAGAGTAAAATTAAAAGTGTACCCACGAAAGATGAATTATATTCGACAAAAATAACCAATTATTAATTTCTTATTGTTTCTATTAAAAGATTAATCAAAATACCTAAAATACCCATATCTAAACCTTTCGAATTCTTCAACTCAACTCTCTATTAACAGCAAAACCACGACCTCTTGTTCTCAAATTTTGAATACCACCACCGTCACCACTGTCAAAATTTGAGAATTTCGGCACGTTCGCCTGCTTCCTTCCTTCCTTATCAAACCAGAAGTACGTCAGAAACGACGAAATCGGACTGTAACAAAACGCAAACGTCTTTCCGGTCTCGCCGTCAATCTTCGGGTGCACTATCATGCTCATCGCCAGCTTCCCCTCGAATTCAAAATGACCCATCGTTTCGATGTCGTCAGTCTCCGTCACTCTCACCTTATATGGAAGATCCGATTCTCTGAGAGCGAAGAGGTGGTTGCAGAACAGAGCTAAGCTTGTGTTTGCCAGCCCAATGTCGTTCACAGGGATGTATTGTCCACTCACCACACGCGCCGCCGTGAGGGATCCACGCGCCGCCGAGCCCATTAGTGTGTTGAAGCCAAAGAACACGTTGGGGATGAGAGCTTGACCTGCTTCGTTCTCTATGGTGTACTTGTAAGCCTTGATGTAGTGGCTATAGAGTGTGGCTTTGCCTTCTTTGATGCGAATGGCGTGGAGCATGCCGTTGCCGTCCAAGAGGTGGTACGGTCCCTTTGGGAGAAACTGTGGATTGGGTCCGTTTCTGACGCACCATCCAGGCACGACGGAAGAGAGCACTCCACAATGTCGCATCAGGACCGTTTTGTTGACGGTGGTATTGACAGTGGTGAGTGGTGATGGTGGCGGTATTCAAAATTTGAGAACAAGAGGTCGTGGTTTTGCTGTTAACAGAGAGTTGAGTTGAAGAATTCGAAAGATTTGGATATGGGTATTTTAGGTATTTTGATTTATTTTTGTGGAACATAATTCATCTTTCATGGGTACAATTTTAATTTTACTCTTTTATGGTTAGTTTTATCGACGTTCGAATCTTTCGTGGTCAGAAATGGTTGTTTACTCTATTATGATAAAAGTAGTTTCCAATTTAAATACCAAAAAAAGTTAAAACGGAAAGAGTACACTGATAGAGAGTGATGTTAGATGTCCCAGGTAAAGAAATGTCAGCTTCTAAATTGGCGTCAAAGGAAAATAAAAAGCATTGTTCCAAATGCCATATGATTCTCCTATTACGGAACGTGACTTGATAACGGTTGTGAGAATGATGTGGTTGTAGCCTACGAAGACAAAGGGACCGTCTAATCCGAGGTAGACTTTGTGGTTGAGGACAGGTAGTCAGGGTGATTCAGGCATCGATAATTCCTGAATGATGAGGCCATGTTGCGATAACATGCATGGAGTCGTTCAAGGGCATTGCGGGAATCGTAGTGGACAAGTTTCTCCTCCTCTAACAAGCCCTGGTTAAAGTCATCAATGACCATCGCATGCAACTCCAGCAGCTTTCTCAGCAAGGCCGCTGCAGCACCTCCCGAGCAAGATGTTCGTCGTTCGAATATCTCACAGCGGCACTGCAAGATCATATGGTGGGGAGCAACTCTCCGAACATTATCCGGTCCAGGAACTGGGGTACGACTATAACCGAACCCCCGAACAAGAAGGAAAAGCCTAGGATAAGAACATACAAACGTCGCAACACTAGGAACAAGAGCAACACGAACGATGACCCTGACTATCTTCCAAAGCTAAATCATATCAGCAACTTAAACAACGGATTGTTCAAGTTCAGTCGCAGCAAGGGAAAACCGAATATATCATTGAAGACTGCAACACCGAAGTCCGGTTATAGGGGGATGCGTAATCTGTTCCCGACTTCGATGATTTCACCTGGATGTTACGGACCCACCAGCTCATATGTCACAAACACGACCGTGAAGATTGCTCGAGCTCGGAACCTTCAGCAAAAGTTCATGCTACACCGGAACCTGGATAGCAGTTTCATGGCAGAAGATGTCGGTAAAATAATACCCAAGGTTTGTTCCTTAAACCTGGATCTGGTCGTGGCATTCATTCTAATTGATGTTAACTGTATCTGTTTCTCAATGAATTTAAATCTCGTTGCTGTTGACCAGGGTATGCCGGTCTCGTTTCAACCTAACGTTGACATGGAGATAGAAGGATTACACCTACCTACCGCAGCCTACATCTTTAACACCACACTGGATCAAGAGTGAGTTTATTGTATCCACCCTTGTATGCATGATGGCTCTACTCACTTCAATTATATAAATAGGGAGGGATTTTGTGGGAGCTAATGGGTAGACTTAGCTACTGAAGAAAATAATAAATTTGTCAAGTATTATTATGAAGGTGATATATCCAATTTAATCCCCCCTTCCAATTTTTCCCATAAAAAGTGGTTCATGTTGGAAAACAAAACATGTTATAAGTAGATAAATCGTTAACTTTGATATGATTAACAAATTCAGAGAGATGCTTGTTCCGAATCCGCACTGTGCCATGACACGGAAGGCACTGAGGACTTTAGAGCCGGGAAAGCAATTAGTGGACAACATATGACACACATCGTTAACTATCTACAGTTTGTGCCTATTATCTTCTTTTGGCCTCCCGATTTCTTTTTAATATGCTTGGTTTCTTTTTTACGCAGGTACTGATTCTACTGGCAAGGATGCTTGCGTTTGACTTGACAAGACTGCATTGGTATCTTCTAATGACATTTGCAGTTAGTTATCTAACTGTATAATTTGTTTTGCAATGGTGCATTTCCACAAAGTTAAACCAGAAACTGTCGAATGCCTGTGATAATTGAGGTTAATAAATAATAGAAACTTTGACCAGCCTTGTAACATTTTCAATTTGTAGCAATAGCGACTGGACGAGGGCCTATACCACAAGCAACCATTGCTGCTATACGGAAGGACTTCATGGGTTACACCGACGAAGTGTTGAAGGTACGTAAACATGATTATAGTTTTGCATGCTGCCTACATGACCTCTGTTCATAATAGAATGCACATTTTGTTCCCTCTGAGCTGAGGTAGATTTACTGCCCCTTGTGGTGCGATAACCATTGGTTTCTTGTTGTCGTCAACCTCTCACGACGGCAGTTGGTTTATCTTGACTCACTGCGATCCCCAACAGCTAGGTCAAAGAGACGTCGACAGATTAGGAAATTGGTAATGTTGTAATTTTTTAATTATAGATCTAGGTCTGTTAGTGTTGCATAGAAAAGAGTTGACAGAGATTTACATCTCAATTCTGATGCTGTTTTTGAGTTATCTATATTGAGTTGGACTTTTGCTTGATGCAACTTATTCCTGTTTTTATTAGTATTGTCTTCCGATTGGATGTTATTTCTTTTTCCGAATCCAACGTCTTCTTCTACATGTCTCTCGATTTTATATTTTCACTTTCACACAATTAAATGATTTTTATTAATTTTCAGTTACTTAATACGTCAATTAAAACCAATTTGGTTGAACATAACGAAACAAGTTCCCGTCAAAGGTAGAATCCTGTTGAAATGTTCGTTAAAAGATTTTAAATTTGAATGTGTAAAAGAAACTTTTGAACAGCCTTGTCAAGTTTTTTTATTCTGCTCTATGATTGGATTAACTGGACGTTATTCTACCTAGGTGATAAAGTCATATGCAGAAACAACTAACAGGTTAAAATTGAAATTAAGGTCGTTGTGTTTGTGATAAATGTTTGTTTGAATAGTTTAATTCGGGACCGTTCGAGTTTAGTTATATAATTGTTAATTCCCAACCAAATTATAGCGTTACAGAAGAAATGATTAAGTGTAATGCACGATTATTGTTACTCAGTCAATCTTTCTGGATGACCTTCTGGAGGACCGTGCTTGGTATGCTAATGCAGACACGGACAAAGTAGAATGCAGTGAGTTTGAGATAAAAGAGCTTGAGGTTGCCCAACAACTTCCACAAAGGTAAATAATTTAGACCTATCTCAAATTAAAAATTGTATTCGCTGGTTGCAACTATTACCATACTTCACTTGTTTAAGTAAACTTGAAATCTGATTAGGTACTTGTTATGTCTTCTTTTCAAACACGTGGCCAATAACATGTATAACAATGACTGTGGCATATTTGTAGGACAATGGATTATCATGTACCACTTGTTCTATGACTACGATGTTAAGGTATAATCTGCACTTCCCTTACATAAAATTATATAGAATTAGCTCACTTCCTATTGATTTTATATGAATTATCGTATGAACTAAAGTTGCATTACTTGTTATCCTAACCTACAAGCGTGTTGGGAATACTACAGGCATTTTAGTTGGTCACCGATTACAGCAGAATGCGTCTTACAATCGACATGGTCTTAAAGTATCACAACGATAACATAATAGAAACCCTTAAAGCAGCACTAAAATACTGGAGGAGTTTCACAACTGCTCCGTCATAGCAACCCAAGAGGCATACTTAGCCTAAGAAACCATTCTTTTTGTTTGAGGTAAATGAACAATTTGCTCCACTATGACTTTTGTAAGAGCAATATTTTGGGATATGATGTGTATCTCCAATTGGGAGGTTAACGGTGCAATGTTTGGGCTGCGATCATATGATGCTTATTATGATATTTTCATTTTTTACAACTAGATGGAAAACCGAAAATATATATCAGACTAAGTAGTTTAGTTCCTCTAGTTCTCTTCATTCATGATTGATTTTAAATGGAACACTCTTTTTGTCACGCGTGTTAGGTGCATGTTATTGTAGTGTATATACACTATTGCACTGTACGCTACAGGAAGCTGGGAGAAGACTTGAAATGTTATAAAATTTGCAATTTTTCCTTTCAAATGGTTATTTGCATAAAATTATCCATTAATCTCAAAAATATTCCCAAATCTTTGTTTCTTTAAAATATTGTAAAAATTATGCTCAATTTAGTACAAAATTAATATGTATCTAAAATTTAAATAAACGAAAGTTGTCTATAGTACCGAAAAGAAACAAAGGAATTTTTTATGTTAGCATTCGTGTCTTACAATAAGGGTAGATGATGCAATCAGATGATCTACTTAGATGGAACTATGACATCGAATATACAGATCCAAGTGGTGCATGATGCAGACATGAGTGAATTGCATTTGCGATGGTTAAAAAATCAGTTTTCCAGTTTCGGTTTGGTAGAAATTGAAGCAACCATGACTCATACAAGGACATCATGCCATGCTTGTTCCTGCATTGAAGCATCATAGAAATTCCCTAAAACTGTTATCACAACCTCCTGCCTTAATAACATCTAACATCACAACACATGAGCCATAACATGAATTGGATAAATTATTTGCACTTAGCACCAACAATCTTGATTCAAACAAGTCTCATTCATTAGGAAAACAAAACATACGAACCGTTTTCACAGCACAAAAAATGACCATAGTAAGGTCTAATATGTCAACTCAACTAGAATATCAAAAGTGCATAACCAAAGTAAATAAAATGTAACTCTATCCTAATTAGGTGAACCATTCATTCACATGCAGTCATGGCAATCCAACTAATTTCATCATGACCTTTTTTCGGAAGAATGAACTCCCCTATGGCTGGATCCACCATCTTGCAAAATGATATCTTGCTTATCAAATCAAGGTTTGAAGTTAAATCTTTTTATTGCACTATAAATATCATGAAGTAAGTAACAAGTAACGACGTGAAGCATTACCAAATGGGATGAAAACAACAAACGAGAATCCTCGAAATTAATCAACACATACACACCTCATCGTCGACATTGTCGTCCATGGCAATGCAATTTCTTCAATCATGGCCTAATCTGAAGCACCTCTGGTAATGCCTCCCGTTATTGCCATTCATGCTCCCGCGAGGTGCACCCTTCGACCTGATAACCTTTGGGTAACGAATGTGGATTTGATCCACCCCTGCTTGAACACGATGCACACTTTGTCCTATGCCACAAATAGATTCAAACTCCCTTGACATTCGGGCAACTTCCGTCATAGGAGTGTTGTATGTTTCTGTAGTTTGCGCATCTTGAAAACACATCGATAGGAAAGCACTCCACAATGCTCCGTATCTAACGCAAAATCCTCCCGTGGGATCCGATGCCGCATCCTTACTGTTGCTGCCGGCTACTTTTGCATCTTTGCACTACCTATGAAGCACCAATTGGCTCGGAAGCTCTTCTTTCTCTAGCTCTTTGAGGACACAAAATATATGGTAGCAAGGAATCCCTAATCTCTCCCACAACTTACAAGAGCATGCATACTTATCAGAACTTCTATCCAAGAATACCGAGTACACATGATGGGGCCTTTAAAACTTTCTAAACATGAACTTCTTGGTGCTACCAAAACTGTCCCTGTGTAAGACCAACAATGCCGCAACCCCCCTCGATTTGTTTTTGCACCTCGTAGAATATCTCCCTCATGTAGAACTTGCTCGCAGATCTTTCCAAGGTTTCGAGACCCGTAGTGATCACTGGATTAGATTAAAGAGTCTTGTAATCTGCAATGAATTCGTTGTTCCGGTAATCCTTAACAACTCGATCTAGGTTTTCAACCAACTCAAGTAAGCAATTCCCGAATTTGATAAATTTCTTCAATGATGAATTAATACCCTCGCACCAAGAAGTAGTTCAAATGCCGGCACAAAATTTCCCACCCAAGTAAGCATTTGCCCACATCTCTCTCTTTTTGTATGTCTTTGCAACCCAATCGTTGTCCTTTAGACCGAATGACGTGACCATGTCCCCCAATAGTTGTCAAACTCTTCCACATCAAAGTGACCATACATAGCAGTCTCAAACGTAGCACAAAAATTTTTGTCCTTGATATTCACAATAGCATTTCGAGCAAGATGCCAGGTGCATAGTCGATGTGCTGCGTTCGAAAATTCACTTCGAATGGCCTCTCGCATGGATTCATCACCATCTGTGACAATCACTTTCGGATCCTTGTGCCTCATTACATCCAAGAAGCTACTTAGCAACCATTTTTAGGACGGAATCTTCTCGTCCTCTAGCAAACCGAACCCAAAAATAATTGTCTGTCTGTGGTGGTTGGTGCCTGAAAATATTATAAGAGGTTTGTTGTATAAGTTTTTTCTATATGTCGAGTCGAATGCCAACACATCACCGAAGCATTCATAGTCATACTGCATCTGACCATCAGATCAAAACATGTGACCAAGGTGCTTCTCAGCGCAATACGTATATTGCATAACTGCCATTGGATCCAACTCAGCCTTGCCTTCAAGTAGTTTATTTCTGCGGCTGCATCTCTCTCCACGATCCTAGATTGCCTAACTCCATCCATATAATTATACAAGTCCTTACTTATGAAGTTAAGATTGCGATATCCACCACACATATAGGCAAAGAAGCCCATCATTTGAGTTGTCTGGAAACCGGCTTCATGCATGCTATGTATATGCGCTTTGTGACCTTCTGTGATCTTCCTATGCAGTGTTATTACATTAGTGAATGTTGGGGATGCCAAGTCATGATTATGCTCTTCAACTAATGCCTTTGTCCTCCACTTCCCACAACTTTTGTCCAGAAACACAACAAGCTTGGCATTGCAATTTGTTCTCGTCTCTGGTTTATATGGCCTTTTTCTGTCAACCCTCTCATAGTGCTTCTTTTCCTGCAGCCCTTGCTGATTGCAATAGAAAAACTTTCTGACAATATCCCCCCTAGTCTTTAACAGAATCTCCCTTTCGCACGGCAAAACCAATATCCTTCGTATACGCCACATAGCTTGTGTAGGCATCTTCAACCCCAGTAAACTTTGCAGATAACAATACAGAACCATTCACAGGGTATGGACTGTTGAATTGTTCACCGATGATATTCCCTGAGTTCCCATGATCCTCTGTTGAGGCATCTACATTGCATCCACCACCATTGCAATCTTGATATTCGCTGTCTACATGGCGACTATCACCTTCGTCAGTATGCAGTTCCTCCAACTTGTTTGAATCATATTCGTCACTTGAATCGATGCTCCAACCATGAGTTCATTGGCCTGACCACTCTAACATGCTGCCATCAGCCAAATCCAGTTCACTCTCACACATTCCTAGGGTAAAAAATAATGAAACTAGTCGAGAACAAAGCATGTCGTATGCATAGTAAATTACAGAGATAACTTAAATATAGACAATTGCTATACAATTAGGCATTAACCAAAGTTTCATAGTTGTGACTGAATAGTAGATCCTAACCAATTATGACTGAGTGATTCAAAACTTTTTAGCCAATTAAATTGACAAGTACACATCATATAAAAAGTACTATAACATTTGTTTAAAAAATTTTAAGGAAAAGTGCTCCACTTATTGTAATATAGTTCGCAGGTAAAAACTATCAAGACATGCATTCACATCATTTGTCACGCTACCTGGACCTAAACCAGTCACTGCTTGAATGCAACTATGAGCCAAGACCTATACATGCCTACATCACATTAGAGGAAGAAATAGCATGTTTTCAATCCTTTATAGCTCACACATAAATATGACAATCATAACTCACAGCTTTATTAATAATTCTAATATACAACAACAATCATTGGTCATAATAAAAGAAATAAAGTGTTGAATATTAACCCCTAAAACTTATTACTTCAAAAATCAACAACTGTACACAGAAGGATCATCGTATAAAATAGAATGAGAATGAAATATGTAACTTAAGATAAAATATTTGACCACATCTGACCTTAAATGGAAAAGATAATTCCAGATTTTTTGTTCCAATAACCATTTTTGGTAGGAGTTCAAACGTTGCAAATGCTAGAATATGTCACTTGTAAGATTTGATGACGAAAATTGTTAAAGAAAACATCCAACTTAAAGGTATTTCAGAAGGAAAACCATTTTCTTTTCATTTTAGAGTAGGCTAAAAAACATATTTATTGAAACAGTTCAAGACGAATTTTCAGCGACCTGCCTATAAATAAACAGAACAAAAGCAAAACACTTGCTACCAACACACTTGTGTAATGGTGACCGAAGGAAAATTGCTGAAAACTGATATAAATTTCACTTTGGCGCATATAGTTTGTACTTAACGCACACTGTTATTATTTCAAATGCATAGATTTGTCATTTGATTTTTCTATACGAACATATGAAAAATTTGGCTATGGTTAAATCTTATATCTATTATGTGTACTATTATTGGTACTCTTATGTATACTCTTATATCTATTATGTGTGCTATTATTGATAAAGTCAGAAGGATCTAGTTTTGTTCCAATCAATTATTTGGAGGATGCAGCATCAAAAGGAGCAGGTAAGAAACTATTTTTGGGGTGATTGATTATAGGAATCATCTTGATGTTGAACATTATAACTGTTTTTAATTTTCAGTTCTATTTATTTCGTTTTGGAATTCAAATTTACCATGTATGTGCAGTTTGTTTGGAACAAAATCAGTGTATCGTATGCCTAATGGAGCCTTTTGACACAAAACAATCTCACAAATTCAGAACAACTGCATATATTCATCTAATTTTGAACCAAAAAAATCACCAAAATTAGTGCATACATGAAGGACAAACATTACCCATACTCCACAAATCAGAGCACCAGCAACAGATAGGAAAACAGATGAGGGCCACTGGAGGAGGCAGGGAGCCAGCGCCGGATGCCAGGATTCAGGTTTTCTAGCCTTGAGAGACATAGACAGAGGGGGACAGAAGGAGACAGAGGAAAGGCGATAATGAAGCAAAGCCTAGGATTTTCGCTCTTCTCTCCGAGGTGCCGGCGAATATGTTGATTTTGATGTTGCTGTCGGGTGAGGTCGCCTCCACCAACGACGCTAACCTTCTCCGAAACCTTCCTCAATGAATCCATTTCCAGAAGCGGGCGTCGAAGATGGCCTTCACCCCACCACTCGCAACTGAGCTCCGAACTGAAGATTGAACCCTAATTTCCCCAAATGCTTTGAATGTTTGTTCATACAGCTCATAGATTTGGGAATTTTTTAATTTTATCTTTCAATTTCTGTTTCTATTCACCCCATAAACATTAAAAAAATCCAACTACATACTATTCCCATGATTCACTAATTTATTTGTTAATTATCATGGTTAGCGTTGAAAATATTTACCATGACTCCATTAGCGATTTCACCGTATGTCAGCAGAGTCAACGGATATGGTCTTCTACCCCTTTCAGGCCAGGTGTCGTTCACAGGTTGCCTCTTCCTGCTTGGCCACCTTAGCCACAGATTCTCTTCATTCACCACAGACGTCACCATTCTAAAATCATGTGGGACCAAAGTTGGGTGAATATTGGAATATCTAGTGTTATAATAGAAAGTTGTGGATCATTTCCCTCTTGTTGCTGAGCTCCCTTTCTCTTTGGTCCACAGAACAGAAACAAAATGTAGGACTGGTGCCAATAGTTCATCACGAAAGAAAGAACTCACTGATGAACTGAAATCACTAACTAATACTAAACTAATACTACACTAATTAATACTAATCTAATATTAAACTAATACTAATAGAATACTAATAGAATAGAAATAGAACCGTCTTTTCTGTATATTCTCTCCGGTTCCATTGCTACCGCGCGCTTTACGCAATCGATTGGATCATGTAGATATCCCTTCAACACAACGTAGGTCATCGAAAAGGTCTCGAAGACTCACCAAAGCACGAAATCCGGGATCTTTCAAAAAAATAGATTCTTATTTGAAGGGTGCATAACCGCATGGATAAGCTCACACTAACCCGTCAATTTGATGGGTGGTGAGGTCCCATATTGACTACCATGAGATATTTTCTTTTTGCTGTCCCATTCATAGGTTTTTCCTTGATTTATTCTTCCATGAATTTTAAAAGAAAAAAAAAATTAGTCAAGATTCAAGACCTAAAAAATTGAATAATTCAAAATGACTCTTCAAATCCAGTTAACGAATTATTGACTCCCAAATATCCAATTGATTTATTAATTTGTTATAGTATATTTTATTTTTATTTGACAAATAAGATAGTAGCAGTTGTCGTTTTCCCAAAATTTTTTGTAAACCTCTTTGAGATAAATAATCTTTTCGGTGCAATTTCAAATGTGTGATAAGTTTTCGTATCTTATTGGTGAAATTTAATACTTGAAATTCAACCAAGCCGGATTTTTTTCTTTTTTTTTTTCTTGTGAAAATCCTGGTAGAAATAAATTTTTTTCATAAGTTAAAAGCGTTCTTCTCCTCCTCCCATATTTTATAGATATCTTGTTTGATCTGTAATAGTAATGATACTAATTTCAAATTAGGTATTTTGTATATACAATAATCTAAATTTTCTTAACATCTTGCGATACTGATGTCAAATCATACTATTTTTTTGTAAAAAAAAAATGGTCGATTTAAAAAATAAAATACTAATTATATATATAATTATATAGATAAAAGTATATATAAGACGATAAGACGATTTTTTCGATTCCTTTTTGTATCTAAAGGATATATAATTGAATTAGTATCAAGGCCTCAGAATACAGAATAGAAGTTAATAGTGTGCGCATCTATGCGTGACCTTAGGGATGGCAAAATTCCCCGAGACGCGGGGATCCCTGCGGGGACTGCCCCGAATGGGGATCCGATTGTGGGGAATTGGGATGGGGAGCAATATTCCCCCACGGCGGGGAATGGGGCGGGGATGGGGAGCAAATCTGAGGATGGGGATGGGGAGCAGGGAGGCATCCCCCGCCCCCGCCCTGCCCCATTGACATCCCTAAATGCGTGTATCCATTTGTATCCGTATGCTGGATATGTTACACTAAATTAAAGAAATAAATATAGATTATAGATTAACGACCTCTCAATCGTGGGTATAGATGTATTCTTATTATACTAAAACGGTTTCCATTATCGATATCAAACCAATAGCGATTCATACAAGTTAAATCCTTTAATGAAAAATTTGGCCAAAAAAAAATAGAAATTTATTAGATTTTTTTTCTATCAAAATCCTTATTTTCAGCCAAAACGTTATAATAATTATTTACCTTATTATTCTTATTATAAAATATTATGCAGAGACTGATTTTTTTACATAATTCACAAGTGGACAACTAATTTCTAAAATTTATAATAAGTTCCGGTGCTTATAAAGATATGGGATCAAAACCACCATGAATTTTTAATGTCTAGAATTCCCCTATCAAAGAAATAGGTTAGTGCAAAGTCACTTAGAAATTTTACAAAGAAATAAGATTTGGTACTAATATGGAAACAGGAGACCCTCGATTTTCCTCATTTTCTGGAGCTAGGATGTTCAGAAAATTGTGATTTATGACAAAATTTTTACAATTCTGAAGTCATTTTATATTTTTACAATTTTAGAAAAGTTTACTTGCCAGACCTACTTGGTGGATAGCTTGAAGGCAAAAAGTTTGTATTTGAGATTTTGAAACTGTCTTTAACGTAATAATATAGAATCTAGATGAGTTTGGGCTAAGAAATGTATTATGTGAGGTTTGGTTTAATAAATGATGAAGATCATTGAGTACGATGATGATGATGATGGAGATTAAGATAATTAAGATGATGATGAAAATCGGAGCACCTTGCCTAATAGTGCATTATATACAAAATAATAGTTATATATGTGAGTATGATTCAAGGCTCATGAACAAGAAACAAAAACTCATCCAAACATTTTAATTTACAGATATATATTAATTTTTATATGATTTCATAGAACTCATAGTCGTATATGCTCGCATCTAGTTGCTGCTCAATTTGTGCATAGCAGTCATGGAATTGATTTGGATCGGTATCATCGAAAAGCAGCGATTCAAGATTCTGGCAGTGGTAGGTGAACATGTTTTCTAAACTTTGATTATCGGCAATCGCCGAGTCTTCGAAAACCATGTCTTGTAAACATATCTCATCACAATCACACTTGAATTCTTCGTTATTCATCAACGATGATGATGATAACGATGACATCATCTCAAATGAATTCCTGCTTGCTCCTTCTTTACTACTAGTAGAGAGAAAATTCAAATTCAAATTCTCGTCAACCAAAGGCGGTGGAAACGAAGTAGTTATTGTTGTTGAGGCAGTTTCGTTATTGTTACCGGTTAGTTCTTGAACTAACTTCTTGAAGCTTGAGCTGTCAGTGATGTAGACCTTAGGTTTCAACACCTTAATTAAACTGCTGAAATTGTTTTGTTGTTGTTTCTGATTTATCTTAGAGATTTTCGCTAAGGCGGTTTGGCTTACTTTCTTTCCCATGAGGGCGGTGAAGTTTTCTATGTCTATACAACTGCCACTTCTTGTTCTTAGTAATGAACTCCCACGTCTCTCGGAGGATACAAGGGAGCTTTGTATAAATATGAAGCCAAGAAGAAAAAGAATGAGGTAGTGGACAATGAAAAGAACCATCAACGACCAATCAAGGGGAGAAATTATTCTGAATTTTATATTTGATGAAAATCCAAGTGCAGTAAATTTTAAGTGAAGTTGATAACTGATAATGTAAGATAAAAATTTAGTCAAATCAATTAAATTAATTAACGATTTTAAGTGAAGTTGATAACTGATAATGTAAGATAAAAATTTAGTCAAATCAATTAAATTAATTAACGATTATCAATTTTAAGTGAAGTTGATAACTGATAATGTAAGATAAAAATTTAGTCAAATCAATTAAATTAATTAACGATTTTAAGTGAAGTTGATAACTGATAATGTAAGATAAAAATTTAGTCAAATCAATTAAATTAATTAACGATTATCAATTATCAACTTCATGTAAAATTGACTCCATTTAAATTTTTACCTTTATATTTATGTGAAAACATAAATGTTAATTTATTTCACTGGAAAAAAGTTTATTTTTCTTAAACTAACCACTAAAATAGGTTAACTCGATTTTGTATTTTGTTTTTATTACCCCTCTTATTTGTTTATAAAAAATTAAAAATACTCATTTTGGTTTTTTAAGATTGTATACAAAATTTAACGAAATTATTGTGTGTTGTAGACTTTATTTCTTGAAAATAATGGAATAACTAAGATATTCTTCTTATATTATACCATGATGATTATAACGAATCACCTCCTATATATTTTTAGTGTAAAAGGTAAAAAGTATGCATGTTTCGTATTGAAGTTTAAAGACGATCAATTTAATTGGGGAAAAAAAATTAGAAGTCAACATTGTTAATGAAACAAAAAGATAAAATAAAAATGGGTTTAACGCACTGTTTTAAGTTGACCATCATGGAGACGTAAATGTTGGTCTATTTCAATAAAGTCGTTTTGAGGAATAAAATTAGAATAATGTTACATGATGATCAAGTATTATTATTTTAAAAAAAAAATGGCAAATCGATTTTTGATTTTTCGGTTAGCAGACATTTCTGGAAATTTAAAAATATATTTAAATTCATGACCTCTTCAAAATCTGGATATATTGATCTTTAAGTCTAATTTGTCTAATTTTAAAAATTTTCTCACATGTGCATCCGTATCAACCAGGTCAATACAACGGAAGTCACGTTTAATTTTTTTGTTGAGTCTGACAGATCTAAATGAACATGAGAGATCAATATGTCTAAGTTTTGAAAAGGTCAAGCACTTAAATGTATTTTCAAATCCTTAAAGACTTAAATGCCTACGGATAAAAAAGTCAATGACCTATTTGTCTTTTCTCATATTTTTAGTCAGTAATATTTTATATTTATATTTATATGAATTTTGCATATAAAAAGTATATAGTTTGTACTTATATTTATCAAAAAATTTACATACATAAAATTAATATAGGTTACACCCATATTTTACTAGAGTTTACACATATGAATTAATAAAATTTATTCATTAAAGATAATTTAGTATTTGTGTTTGTCAAATGATAGCCAAAGATACTAAAAATTCTCCAAGAGTTTCTCATAAAATTAACCTGTTATAATAGATCTACATCCGTTAAGTCATTTCATTAACGGCACGCAACAAAGGATGGAAACACGATCCGAACTCGCGTATAGCCACCTCACCCCTATCTGTTCGGGGGGATTTTTAGCAGGGGCAAGTCGGTTTACGTGATATCCGTCATGGTATATATATATATGTAAAATGATTAATAATATTGTATCTTATTTAAGTTTCTATTGTAATTTATGTTATATATATGATGATAGTTATATAAATTTTGAAATTTAATTTTATTTGTTGGATTTTAATAAATATAGGGGGCAGGTAGGGGTGGGTAGAGACGAGACGAATTAGGGTTTAATTTTTTACTACTTGCGAGTAGGAGCGTGACAGATTCTATGTGAGTTATTGTAGAGTAGGACGAGATTGAGTAGGGCAAAAATTCGTCCTTACCCACTCTATTGTTGCCTCTACACACAGCTTCCTATTGAAGTAACATAAAATAAGTGACAAAGATCAATATTGTTTGGGAGACAAAAAAATTAGCCGAAAATTATTTTATTAATATTCATTAATTATCACTAAAATAAATCTCTGTCTTTGTTACGTATGTTTTGGTGTTTAATAATATTTAGGAGACAATAAAAATCAGTACAAATAATTAAAAATTATTTTATTTAGTATTTATTAATTATTATTAGAATAATTATATAATTTTAAATATAATAAATATATAATTATAAATGTTATGTATATGAAATTATAAATGTTATGTTATATAAAATAATTTTAAATATTGTCTCTTTAGTATTACGTTAATTATCATATATTAATGCTCTGCGACACATAAAAAAAATCTCAAACAATAACAGTTTTATAAACCAACAAAAGTTAGAATTTTGGTTCTCTCTCAATGTGCTCTGACTCTCTTCCCTCGACCTCGATAAACGTTCGCCAGAAGAAGAAGATTTGGTCTCAAGGAGTACAAAAAAAGTAAAGATGAATGAAAGTAACATAGAAGAACAGGTAATGAATGACATGGAAAAAGGAGGAAGCGCCTCAGAGTAGAAAGAGGAGACAGAAGGTAAAAATCAAACCGAGAACAAAGGTGATTCAGAGAAATTCATGAAGCCCAAGATATCCTACCGTGTCATGGTAGTGGAGAATGGCTTCGAAAAACTAAATCCACAAGAGATTGTAGAAATGGTTTCAGAAGATTATAACTCAGAAGAATTAGTGATGGACTCTTCTATAGACGATGAAGCTCCCTTCGATCCTAAGCCCAACATTGATGCCTCTCTGGAAGAGTATGACGAGTGGTGTAGACCTTGGAGTATTGCTAATTGTTAAGCCGCTTGGAAAAATCTTTAACCTTCAAGTTCTTGATAGATGGTACAGAGGAGATGGATTAAAAAAGGAGCGATACAAGTCATGGATCTAGCTGGTAACTTTTTCTTGGTCAGGTTCACAGATCAAGATGACTATGCACATGCACTCTTTGAAGGTCCTTGGATGATAGCTGATCATTATCTCTTGGTGAAAAGGTGGAGACCACTCTTCTTGCCACAGGAGACAGATATTTCGAAAGTAGCAATATGGGTTAGGATCCCCAACCTACCTGCGAAATTATACAATAAATTATTTCTCTTAAAAGTTGAGAAAGCTCTCGGAACAATGCTCAAAGTGGATGAACTCACCTCCATACACTCTCGAGGGAAATTCACAAGGATATGCGTGGAAATTGATCTGCAAAAGAAGATGGTTCCGACTATCACAGCCCTTGGCAAAGAGTTCAACTTTGCCTATGAAGGATTACACCAAATCTGTTTCAACTGTGGTAAGTATGGGCACAGAATAGAGTATTATAACGAGAGGACGATCTGAACAACCACTGAAGCTGCTGCTAGGATGACAGATGGCACCCGGTCTGGCCATCGGGAATCCCTTAACGGTCAAGAGACAAATCAGGACATGCAGAATTAGCAATCGAATCTAGAAAGAAAAGAAAATCTCGCATCAATTATTACGAATGACCCACCAATCACACCTGAGGCTAGGCACCAAAACAAGCAAGTTTTCCAAAATATGGCCACCAATCAGGAAAGCATTAATGAGGAGCAAAATGGTAACCTTTTTGGGCCATGGATGATTGTGAAGAGATATCAAAGAAGGAATAAAACCAAAGCTGATTTTTCGGAGAAGGAAAGAAAGGAAGGTTTCCAAAATTCAAGGTTTCACATCCTTGCAGAGGCAAATCAAGAAGATAATCATTCCAATGAAGAGCTACCCTCAAATGGGACCCAAGCTATTAATTCAGGAGATGACAAGGATGCATGTCCAGCAGAACCTAGCAAAAAAAGAGCAACAAATCAGAATCTCAGAAATAGAAATACTCACCATATACAAAAAAAAATCAACAGAGGCAAAAAAGTTCTATTCCTATCATTAAAGGAAAGTATACAGCAATAAGTAAGAAAGTAACACCCACCGTTAAGCAAATCAAGCATTTCAGTCAAAAGTCCAAGATCATCCAAAGCATCCTCAGAAATTAGGATAAAGATAAAATTATAGAAGCACACCAAAGCAGCCATGAAGCTTCCCAAAAGAATAAAAAAGGCAAAGAAAAAAATTCATGAATATTGGAGGCAATTTTCTTATCTAAACAAGGAGATTGCTAAAGCTGAGTATGTACAACCAACTCTCCTAGGGGGCTCTTTAGATCATACAACTAAAGTGCTCATCACTAGTATCATGGGAGGTGGGTATAATAATGAGGTCAGTAAGGAAGAAGGGAACAAATCTCTTTGAAATTGTTTCCATCATAGTTTTTCTCATGAATATTTTAATTTGGAATTATAGAGGGGTGACTGCTAAAGGATTCTCCATTATTATTAAAGATTTAACCTATCAGTATAATCTGAATTTGTGTGTTCTCCTTGAAACTCATGTTTCAGGATCTAAAGTTAAGGTGATTATCCGCAAGCTATGTTTTGAATCTTGGTGTAGAAGCGAAGCTGAAGGTTTTGCGGGGGGCATTTAGTGCCTTTGGAACAAGAAAGAGTGGAATATCGAACCTCTAGAAGTTCATAAGCAATTTATCCATCTGAATATCAAAGACAACGAAAATCAAAACTGGTAGTGCACTTGTGTCTACAGCAGCCCACAACCTAGGACCTGAAGTAGCCTCTAAGAGGAGTTAGAAAATTTCGCAGCGACTATCCAAGAACCTTGGTGCGTTGGTGGGGATTTTAATTCTATCATTTCCCTTGAAGAAATAGGGGGCATTTTCAATCTTTCTCAAGACTCAAGAAGATTCCAAGAGTGTATTCAGAATTGTGGCCTAAAGGACCTAGGTTTTTTAGAGCCCCCTTCACCTGACAGAGGAAGAGAGTCAAACGAAGACTAGACCGATTTCTTTGCAACTTGGATTTCAATGATCTCTTCCCATCAGCCGGTGTTAAACATCTCCCTAAGTTGAAATCTGACCATATTCCCATCCTTTTAGACTTCAATAACTTAGAGACGAGAAGAAGAGATAAACCTTTCAGGCTCCTTGCACCTTGGCTCTTTCATGAAGGCTACCAAAGATTAGTTAAAAACAGTTGGATCAAGCAGGGAAATCTTGTCTCTAAAATTAATAAATTTACGGATAAAGCTAAGATTTGGAATAAAGAGGTTTTTCGTCACATCTTTAGAAAGAAGCAAAGAATCCTCCTCAGACTTGATGGAATTAACAAAAGTCTCTCTTTTAACAATAATCCATTTTTAGAGAAACTCCATAACGACCTTTGGAGGAAATACGAAAAGATTGTTGTTCAAGAAGAAAGCTATTGGATGCAAACATCTAGGTGTAATATCATCAATTTTGGGGACAAGAACTCTAAATACTTTCATCAAAAAGCAAATAGGAGAAGAAGAAGGAACTATGTCACTTCGCTCAAGAACAATGAAGGAGAATGGATTGACGATGTGGAAGAACTCAAACACCTGGGTGTATCCTTTTTTAAATCTTTATATGCTCTTGATAATTACACTTTGGTGTTTTCTAACTTTCCTATTGTAGATAAATTTCCTAGAGTGGCAGAAGATAACCTTGCCCACCTAAACAACAACATTACTTTCGAGGAAGTAAAGCATGCAGTTTTCAATATGGGTAGCTGGAAGGCTCCCGGGTGTGATGGACTCACAGCAAAGTTCTTTCAACATTCCTAGGATACTGTGGCAGATTCCCTAGTAAGTTATGTTCAAATGATTTTTAGGAACCCAAAAACATTACTAGAGTGAACCAAACTCTTATCTCTATTATTCGTAAAGTCCCTTCCTCGGAGAACTTTGCCCAGTTTAGACCGATCAGCAAAATGACGGTTGGCGCTGACGGGTTGGCGCTGATGAGTTTCGCTGACGATTGGTGCTGATGGTTGGCGCCAGGCGTGAGAGAGGGAGACGGCGGCGTGGGGCATGAGCGACGAGGGAGGGATGGATGTAGGTGCTGCGACGGGTTGGAGGGAGGGGTTGTGACGGGTTGAGAGAGGGAGACAGCGACGTTGTTGGGAGAGGGCGTTGTTGGGAGGTGTTGTTAGGGTTGCAGAGATGAGAAGGGTGAGTGATGGCCAGATAGGGTTAGAACTTAGAAGTGATTTTTGAAACTAACACTTCTAGTCTAGGGTTAAAACATAAAACTTAGAAAAAAAAAGTGAAGTGTGAAAAAAATGGGTGGGAAACTAAATTTTGGAAGGAGGGAACTCTATCGGTACGCTTTTGTAAGGTGTCCATATAAACATAAGATATGGGCACGCTTTAAAAAGGTGACCATTGAAAAACTAACTAGCCACGCTTTTTAAGCGTGTCGGTTTCTTTCTATGGGCACGCTTTTCAAGCATGGCAAAAAATAGCGTGGCCAAATCATAAATTAGTAGCCACCCTCGTAAAGCGTGCCGATTTCTCTCTATGGCCACGCTTTTTAAGCGTGACAAAAAAAAGCGTGGCCAAATCCCAAATCAGTGGCCACCCTCGCAAAAGCGTGCCCATAGACCACTTTTGGGCACACTTTAAAAGCGTGGCAAGAAAAAAGGGTGCCGACAGACCTTTTTTCTTGTAGTGTATGTAATGTTTGCTATAAGATTGTTACCAAGGTGATAGCTGAAAGGATTAAGCCGATTCTAGGAGCTATCATGTCTAATACTCAAGCAAGCTTCGTCCCAAGAAGGGTTAGTGCAGACAATATCTTAGTCGCACAAGAGGTGATACATACGATGAGGGCCAAAATGGTGTATATATATAATATATGTAAAATAATTAATAACATTATATTTTATTTAAGTTTCTGTTGTAATTTATGTTATGTATACGATGATAGGTATATAAATTTTGAAATTTAATTTTATTTGTTGGATTTTAATAAATATAAGGAGCAGGTAGGGGTGCATAGAGACGAGGTGAATTAGAATTTAATTTTTTACTACTTGCGAGTAAGAGCGTGACGAATTCTATGCGAGTTATTGTAGAGTATGACCAAATTGAATAGGGCAAAAATCCGTCTTTATCCACTCTATTGTTACCTCTACACACCGAAGTAACATAAAATAAGTGACAAAGATTAATATTGTTTGAAAGACAAAAAAAAATTAATCCAAAATTTTTTTATTAATATTCATTATTAATTATCACTAGAATAATTATACAATTTTAAATATAATAAATATATAATTATAAATATTATGTATATAAAATTATAAATATTATGTTATATAAAATAATTTTAAATATTGCCTCTTTGGTATTACGTTAATTATCATATATTAATGCTCTGCTCCAAGTTACATACTCATATGTAAGGTAACAAAGATGAAAAAATCATATAGATATTTAAACCTAATAATAAAGGATAAGTACTGATTTCATTCATATGATTTAAGACAAAAATAAACATTATTTTTAATTATTTTTTAAAAATAATCTCTAACATTATAATTATTTTTAAAATGATTATTTCTTATCTTAACTTTAATTTTTGGACAAAATTAATTTCACAATAAAATAGTTTTGTTCTTCTGTTAATTAAACCATCAATCAACCGAATATGATAGTGAAATTGATAAGTAAAAACACAAATTCAAGAAATTTTCAAATGAAAATTACCAAAAATGGCATGGATAATCCAAATTTAATCAGGAAATTACAAAATTAATTAGAATCACATTATAATTATTTTTAAAATGATTATTTCTTATCTCAACTTTAATTTTTGGACCAAATTAATTTCACAATAAAATAGTTTTGTTCTTCTGTTAATTAAACCATCAATCAACCGAATATGATAGTGAAATTGATAAGTAAAAACACAAATTCAAGAAATTTTCAAATGAAAATTACCAAAAATGGCATGGATAATCCAAATTTAATCAGGAAATTACAAAATTAATTAGAATCATGAAAAGGAAGATGAAATTAGAGTTAACTTAATTCAATTGAATGAGAAAAGAAAAACGAATTTGAATGGAAATTAAAAAAAAAACAAATAGAGGATTAAGCATTGAGAGAGAGGTCTTTTTTTGAGCTACAACGACGACCACGACACTACCTCCTTCTCTCATAACCTCCACCCCTTTCTCTTCTCCTTTCTGTTGTGCGCACACTTTTTCATTGACTCTCATTTTCTCATTTACTGCTATTCTTTTCGGTGAATCCTATAAAATTCTGATTAAACAAAAATTAAATAAATATTTAATTAAATATGGATCAACGGAGATAAAAAAAATTAGAATCATGATTTAAAAATTTAAAAATGATATTTAGACTTAGAGGATTTTTTGAGTAGAAAAAATATAGTTTTTTGCATAAAAATACGCACTAAAAATTTGGTCGGCAGTACCAGCTTAGATTTGCCTGATACTGTAGATGAAAAAATTAATTATGAGAAAAGAAAGTTAAAAAGTTAACATTCATAATATAGAAGGTAAACATATTTAAAACGCATTAAAAACACTAATCTTAAAGGTTTTAACCTAAAGTTACACCAACGGACTAAATCGAGTGACCGGGTCCAAGTGGGCCCAAACCCACATTATATAAACCCCCCTTTTCAGCACAAAACAATACATTTTCCCTCTTTTGAAGAGAGAAACACGCTGAAATAGAGAAGAGAGAGAGAGAAGAGAGAAACCCTAACCCCCTTTGATCTTTAAAACTCCATAACTTTTAATCTAGAACTCCGATTATTCTATCTAAGAAATTAGGTAAGCCTTTTCCTCACCAATTTTCAATTTTGATTTTGGTGAAAAAAAAATCACGTTTTTGGCTTGTGTGTTCGTGGAACTTAGTGATTCTTGTGTTTAGGGAGAGCTCTAACTTGAGTTCTAGTTAGATATCATCACCAATTTTAGTGGGTAAAGGTAAGAGCCACTTTTTTCCATTTGATTATGAAGTTTTATGAAATTCTAGAGTTTGAGTATTGTGCATATTATGTGAAATTAGTGTAGATTGAGTACTTGAGGCATTGAATTGAGCATTGGTGGTGTTTGAGCTTGGCGGAGATAAATTTGGAACTTGGACTTGGTGGACTTCAAGTTTGAGAGTTTGGTTTTGACGTCATTAAGGTACGGTTTAAGTTTCATTTAAATACTGTATAATATAGTATGAAATTCTAGGCTAGATGCCCCTAGGATTAGGTTTGAATTGCATATTTGGTTGGAATTGATATGTGTAGTTGAGATATTGTTGGAATTGATGTCTATATATTGAATTGATGAATATTGGGTCGGGACCGTGAAAATTTAGGCCGGGGGCCGAAAAAAGATAAGAATGGTAAGTAGTGATTGAATTATGTGATGCTGTATGAGATTGAATGAAAAATTGGTATTAAATGCGTGGAAATTGGAGTGATTGATGGAATAGTGAATATGTGAATTGAGTTGGTTTGAGGTCAATTTGTTAAGTGAAAATGGTTTTTGCTTGTGAATTTTTGGAAAAGTTGGTAAATGCTGTTTTTGGTTAAAGCTAATTTTTTGCCAACTTCGGCAGGCCATATCTCGGTCCTCAGAGTTGGAAATTTTACAAAACTAGATTTGTATGAAAATTCATTTATCAATCTTTCCAACAAATCAAGAATGGTTGAAAAATAAATTTTGTGAAAATAGATATGAAGGTTTGAAATTTGGGCTGAAAAACTGGTTTTTATAACATATCGGCTTGTTCAAGTTCTGGTATGGCCTGCGTATGCGACAAAAGTCATGCGTACGCGAGCAAACCCCATTGCCCAAACCTTCCGCGTACGGAAGGTGGTCCGCGTATGTGACTTTGTCAAATTTACACTCATGCGTACGCGAGCATGTGCATGCGTACGCGACCACCTCTGTTTTTTGGAAAAGTGAATTTTTAAGTTCTTAACCATTTCTCAAGCCTCCTAAACATATATAAGTCCCGATAAAGGTCTAGAGCCTATGTATTTAAGGATAGAGGAGTTAGGAACGAAATCAAAGGAGTTGAGTTAGTGAATTAAATGAAAATGAACTATGAGTATAAGCTATTGATAATTGACAAATGAATAGATGAGTTGAGGTTGAGGATTCCCTCTCTCGTGTTAGGTTTTGAAATGAGTACAAATATGTGGATAGAGTGATATTAATATTGAAGGAGATTGAGGAGTAAGAAACTGAATTAATGATGAGGGCTTATGAGTAGTTACTCATTGAATATGAAATTGACTAAAGAAATGAATGAGTAGGCGAGTTGAGGTAGAGGATTCCCTCTCTCATGTTGTGATTATGATTGAAGAGGAAATGAGATTCATGTTGTGAGGACGGTGGTGTTATCTCACTCACGTAAAGGCGAGTCGAGATTGAGGATTCTCTCACTTGCTGTGATAAACAAGTTGAGGTCGAGGATTCCCTCTCTTCTTGGGGTGGACGAGCATGAGGTTGAGGATTTTCTCACTTGTTGCACCAGAGAGTTGGATTGAAGGTCGAGGATTCCCTTTGGTTTAGTTCTGTAATTATTAATTTGAATATCGGGAATGTCAGTTGTGTTGAATTGAAACGAGTTTCAAATTGAAAAGGTGAGGACAGTGGTTGGATCCTACTCACAGATTTGCAAGCTGAGATAGAGGATTCTCTCTCTTGCTGAGATGAACAAGAGGAAGTTGAGGGTTCTCTCTCTTGTTATGGTGGGCAAGCGAGGTTGATGATTCCCTCTCTTGCTATCGAAGAATTGAATGGAGAAGGTTGAGGATTCCCTTCTATTCGATTCATGGGTGTGGTGTGAATGAGTTAGGTTGAGGATTCTCTATCGTTACATCACAGCCTCTCTCTAAATGGGAGGTTGAGGATTCCCTTCATGTTGAGAGATGATATCCGGGTTAGCTACCAGATATATCGGGTTTGGCTATACAACTGATAAATGAGTTCATTGGCCATAGGACAGGCATACATCATATTTCGTTTGTTTAAATGATTTGGGTTTGCTACAATTGCCTTGTTTTGCCTAATTGTACATGCTACATGATTATATGCTAATTGCCTTACTTGCATCGATTTGTATATTACTTGTCTGCCTTGCTTGTGTCTGTATAACTGAAAAGTCCCTCATGCTGGTATCGGTTGATGCTGAAGGTTGTCCTTGTTGAGATGGAATGACGAAATGGTTGAATAATAAAGGTAAATATTGAATGGGATGATTTGAGCTCCTGGGTTAATGCAGTGGAGTGATTTCACTTGCTACGGGCGGAAAGTTAATGTGTTGATATAGGATTGCTAAGTCGAATTATCTGGGAGCTGGTTCTGGTTTTGGATTTATTCTGTGGAGAGTGGTGAAAGTATGAGAAATGTTGAGTTAGAATTAGAATCCCCTTATGATAGTTACCTAAATATGGATTGGTCAGAACTTAGGATGGATATGATGAGATATGGAGTTTTAGATTACTTAGTGAGTTCGTGTTTCCTTATGCAGTATCTATTTAGCACTTTACCGTACTGAAAATCCATGGGTCGGGAGTTCTTATTCCGTGTATATCTTCTGTTTTTCAGATGCAGATCCTGGAGCTCAATAGTGAACTGTGGTTCATCTGAGAGATGGTGAAGCTTACTGGACTTATGTTTTAAATTTTTTTTAGAATCTCTCCGTATTTATTTTGAAAAACTTATATGTATGTATTTATTTATTTTGGAAAATTGCCTATAGAGGCCTTGATGTATATTTTGGGAGAGATAGGAAACACTGTTATGCTTATCTTAGAAAGGCATCCATACAAAACACATGTTTTGCCTCCAACATTAAAATTTGAGCATTTGCAACAAGTTAAATTGTTTAAAAAAAAATCTCTCTCTCTCTCTCTAGTCTAAGAATAATTTGAGTTCATTTCATATCTTAGACCATATTACGTTCGTCATATTTAAATACATTGCACTATTCGCTAAAAAGACAAAACCACAATGTTAAGAGTACCACAAAAAAAGAGCAGATTCTCAAGGCTACCAATGTTTCTACTCTGGGAAAAAATGAAACTGACTTGCTATTAAATGAAGACGAAAGTGAATACCTCCTGGTCAATGATCATAGCATTTTTGTCTAACAAATCTACAGCGAAAAAGATTATTCTTCTTGTTGCTGCAGCTGGTTATGAAGATCCACTAAATTTTGTCGAATCTCACTCAACATTCCCTTGGCAGCATACACAGCTTTCAATTTGCCAACGGCTTCGGCGTGATCACTGATCTCACCTCCCTACTTTAGTTTGACAATTTCCAGAATATCATCCCAATTATCAGTGCCGTCGAGGTCACCGGAGAGGGAATAAGAGCGACATGCACAGCACTGACTCGATTGCGCACACAAAGTCCAAGTTTGAAGACATCAAGAGTGAGCGAGTAAGAAGGATAGAGCCAAATACCAAGTCAAAATTGAGGAATCACGCTCCAATACTTGTGGTGTAATGAAAAATGTACTAGTTGTTTTACTCAAATTTTTGTTCCATTGTTAACAACAAATAAATCAACAATTTTCGAGTTTTGTTTCACAATCTTAATTTAAGGAACGGAAACGACTCCTTTTGTGGGTGTCTCAAGGTCTCAATTGTAGTTTCGAAAGTAAAATTAAAGATGAAAAGAAAACACGCAAGGTGTCGGAGGCAAAGTAAAATGCAGAAATTAAAAGAGAAAGAAAGAAGAAGATGAAGAAGAACAAATAAAAAGTAAAGAACTTTGATTAAAGATAGAAAATAAAGTACAAGTTTGAGTTCAGACTTCAGAGGAATTACTTAAGATTTCCAGTTTTACTTTGTGATGCCAGGGAGGCTGAGAGCGTTTTTGAGTCTCCAAGTGTTTTCCAAGAAGAACTGAACTGATTACAATATTTTTCTAAAGCTCTATTTATAGACTAACCTAATGTCAGCTAACAGTTACCATTTGTACACCACTTGCGGAAAATTTGAATTTCTTGTAACTGTTCCCGCACCTCTTGTGAATTTCAAAAGTTAAATAGATAGCTGTTTTACTCAAATTTTAACGCTCCATATTGATAACTGCTCCTACATATAGCACGTTGACAAACCCCAATTTGAGGGTTTATCTTGTGATGATTTCAGGGGTTTTATCAATGATTCCACTCACTTTCTATATGAAAATACAAGATTTTGCATTCCTTTCCTAGTTTCGCCTCATGAATGAAAACATGCTTATTTTGCACTAAAATAGATACATTTATAATCTTCTCTTGATGCCATTCGATGCCGTGACTTGTGTGTTAAGTGGTTTCAGGATATAGAGTAGGAATGGACCGAAAGAGAGAAGGAAGACGGGTACAAAGGAAGGAAGCATGAGGATTAAGCTTTGGAGGTTTCCGCATGGGCGTGTGCGCGCACCTTGCGCGCCCGCGCGGATAGGGCAACGTGGAGCCAAAGCCAAGAGCCGGCTTGAGAAGCGGCTAAGCCAGGATCTTCATGGGCGCGCACGCGTACATCACGCCTCCGCGCACATTACAAGACGTCTCAACGGCGCGTGCGCGTACCTTGCGCAGCCCTTCATGTAACTCACCCCAATTTGAATGCGAATTTTGAATTGAAGACCGCTTTGATCAATCTCCTACCCAAGTTTCACGGGCTTCCCGCACAAGACCCTATTCGACATCTCAAGGACTTCCATCGCATATGCTCAACTACTAGACGGGAAGGGTCCGATGAAGTTGCTATATGGTTGTTTGCTTTCCCTTTCTCTCTTGAGGACAAGGCCAAAGAATGGTTCTACACTCTCTCTAGTGAAGTTACCTCCGATTGGGACCTACTTAGAAGGGGGTTCTTGGATAAATTCTTGCCCCCGGAAAAGATGGATAGGCTAAGGAAGGAAATGTCTTGTATTGTGCAAGGTGAGACGGAACCACTCTATGAGTATTGGGAACGGTTTCGCAAATTACTAGATGCGTGCCCTAATCACATGCTCGATACTCAAGTATTGCTTGGATACATATGTCAAGGGATGCGAGAGCAAGATAGAACCCTCTTGGACACTTCTAGCAATGGCTCTTTGTCCAAATATAAAACCGCAGAGGAGGCATGGCAACTTATTATTGACTTAGCCGAATCCAATCAACATATGAGGCGAAGAGTCAACCGTCCAAGGACCGTGAACGAAGTATCAACTAGTAGTGAAGCCACCGCTCTAACTCAATCCTTGAATGAAATGACATCCGTCTTGAGGCAACTCCAATTGAACCAACAACAACCACAACAACCTCAATCATATCAACAACACCCTCCACCATCTCAACAACACAACCAACAACAATTGGTCCCTCAAAGAGTATGTGGCATTTGCTCTTGCTACTCTCACTACACAGATGAGTGCCCAAACCTTCAAGAAGACAACACTTTGGCGGCCACCCATAATTTCTATGACCGCCCTAATCAAGGGTACTACCAAGGAGGTAATCCTAACCAAGGGCACCCTTATCAAGGAGGAGGCTACAACCAAGGAAATGGACACAATAATCAAAATTGGAAAGACAACCATCAACAAGGGAATAGGGATAACAACAACAATGGAGGAGGTCAAAGATGGAATAACAACCCGCAAAATTTCTCACAAAACCGACCATACAACTTCCAAAATCAACCATACAATCAACAAAACCCACAAAGAAACTTAAGGGCCCCGTTGACGTTCTAGAGAAGGACAACCCTCCTAAGGATTCAAACAAGTTTCCCAACCGTTACTACGAACTTGTCTACTCCAGAATGATTGAAAGGAATTACCATCCGGAACCCCTCCTAGTCTTACCGGCTCACCTCAGTCCGATTGTGATGCCACACATTGACCGGAGGCATTGGAGGTTCCTCTTGAGGCAACCAACGGAGGCCAATCTCTCTTGGGTGGTAGAATTCTACTCCAACTTCCACTCACCTCATCTCACATCAATATTTGTGCGCCGAAAACAAGTGTCGGTCACAGTGGAAACCATCCGAGAAGTCCTTGGGATTGCACCGTCAACGGATGCATATGACGCCTACCAAGAAGTCTTGGCTGCATGCGTTGACCGCGCATTCGATTGGAGCGCGATCCTCCGCGTCATTGCTTTACCCGACGCATTTTGGATTCGGGGGACCATAAAGCGAAGACCCAAGGGTTTAGATGTCCGCCACCTCACTCAAGAAGCCACGGCATGGGCCCAAATTCTAGCTCATTACGTGCTCCCAAGCACGCATGGGTCATCCATCACCGCCGAGCTTGCCTTATTGATATGGTGCATCTTGACCGAGAAACCGGTCGATGTTCCGCGTGCCATCCGCCAATCCATGGGGCGCATTCATGCCAAGGGAAATCTACCATTCCCCGCTTTAGTGACGGCATTAGTTGCGAAAGCCGGCGTCAACCGGGAGAATAAAGATAGGCGAACCTCAATACCGGTTGATGGTGATATCATTCCAACCAAGAGATGCCTCAAGCCTCCGGAAGTCACCATGGACATTGAACTGCCCACACCAACTGGCCACGCTACCACTTCATCTACATCACAAAAATAAAAGGGTATTTTGTATTATTATTGAAAATATTGGGAATTGGGTACATACTCATGAATTGATCAAATGTAAAACCTTATGCATTGACGCTCTTGTATATAAAAAAAAATGAGAAAAAAACAAAAGAACAAAATAAAAAGAAGAACAATATGGAAAAGAAAAGAAAAATAGAAAAATAAAGAAAAAAAAGGGGGAAGAAAAAAATAATAAAAAGGGGACAAAATGCCCCAAAGTGAAGCTCAAGAGGAATCAATGCATAAGTATTGTGAAACGAAAAGAAATGCATGAGTATGTGGAAAAGTGAGGAATGGGTAGTTAGGATAGTACTTAATTGTATAGGTCATTATATAGGTTAGGTGGGAAAGTTTAAGTTAATCAAAGATTCAAATCCTAAGTCCACTAGCCATATATGACCCTACCTTGACCCTAACCCCATTACAACCTAAGGAAAAGACCTCATGATAATTGTACGCATGCATTGAATAATTGTTGATTGTTAGATGAAAAACAATTCTTGGAAAGCATGATTAGGGGAGAATTGAGAGAATAAACCCCAAATACCGAGTGATTAGAGTGCAAACACTTCCGCCGAGGGTTCGATGCTCAATCCTTTGATTCCCGGCTCTCGCGAGCATTCCTCATGCAAGGTTGCACATATTGCATTTGATGCTTAGAAAGTGGCAAGTCCTATGCTTTTACCATCATTGTACCCCATGTGCTCGCATATGTCCTAAGAAAGCTAATTTGCTCCCAACCAAGTGGATAGTGGCACTAGTCATAGTTGCATGCATATAAGTAGGTTGCACTTCATGAGTCTTATACTTTGCAATCCCTCGGTCTTCTGTGTTTCTTTGCGTTTCTCTAAGCATGAGGACATGCTAGGATCTAAGTGTGGGGAGGTTGACAAACCCCAATTTGAGGGTTTATCTTGTGATGA
>NC_029794.2:11351358-11380816 GCF_000816755.2 Arachis ipaensis | reverse complement strand
ATTTAGACTATACTACGATTGATCATTTGATAATTTCTATACCGGCAAAAATTCATTTGTCACACGTCCTATAATTCAAGCTTAATTCAAATTTTGAATAAAAACTGCTTCTTTGCTAGTGAATTAGAAGCTTCCCCTAATATATTGAATCTGGCTTCATAAGTTTATAATAATATTATCTTATATTTATTTACTTAAAACAAATTATTTTTTCCTAAGTGATAATAATTTTTTGCCTAACAAGATGCCCCCAAGATTTCTCACTTGAAGATATGCAATGATTGAAAGTGAGAAAACTTAGTTGTTTATTGACATTTTTCTTATTTTTGATATTGAGAGTCAATTGACATTTTAGACACATCCGCTTGACCGATTAAATGCTTACTAGTAATAGACTTAACATAATTTCTAAGTCTATAAAATTTTTTACATTAATAGTTGAACTGTCAATGGGGTCTATTCTTTTGTATGAAATTTTTAAGTGTGTCAAATGATATCTGTTCTAATTTCGGCACATTAAATGTGTATCAATTGACCTTTGTTTTGACCTTTAATATTTCAATTAAGAGTTTTTTGACACACACTTTCATTGTTTTAATTGACACAATTTTCCTAACTTCAGAAGTAACAAAATCTTAACTTTGTGAAGTCGTTTTTTTCATATGTTAAACTCCAGGTGCCAATTAAATTTGATAAATTTTCTAATCCTATAAAATCTCCACACTAACCTTCTAATAGTTTTGACTCCAAGCGCTAAGAGACTCAATAGAATTTCTAAGTCAATTAGGCTTTTGTATTTATGAAGTACATACCCAAATGTCAATGAGAGATTATTTTTGTCCAAGATTTTAAACTTGATGCATTTTTTTTAAATAAAACCATTCATATCTATTTTACACATCTCAAAACTTTCAGGATTAAACGCCTTGGTGTCAACTGTCAGTGGCTTGACTCCAGGATTATACATCCTGAACTCCACATGCATCTCATCATAGTAACATGTACTCTTATTAGCAGGAACTTCTTCCACTCCTCCATCTTCGTTCCAGAAAATCAACTTTTGATGTAGAGTGGATGGAATAGCACCCATTCCATGAATCCAATCACGTCCCAAAAGCAAGTTAAAACCAGCCTTAGAAGGAACAACAACAAATAGAGTTGGCCTATTGACAGAACCAACCTCAATTGATAGTAGAACCACACCTCTAACAGAAGAAGTCCTTCCATTAAAATATGTTACCCCAATGCTACTTTTAATCAACTCTTTTTCAGTCTTTTCAAGCCTTCCCATCATTCTTTCAGGCATGAGATTGACAGCAGCTCCCCCGTCAACTAAAATCTTATTAACTATCCTTCCATCAACACGAGCCTTGATATGCAATGGACGCAAATGCTCCTTGTCATTTTCAGTAGGTTTCTCGAACAATCCTCCACCACACATATTGTCATCTAGTAACAAGCATTCACTTCCAGGAAAGACATCATAACAATCATCTTCTAATGACTCTACTTCCCGAATTTGACTTACTCCTCAAACAGTATTGACACCACAGCTATAGGTTGCTTAACACCAAATATTGCTTCTAAGCTGTCATCAAAACTAGTGTCAAAATTATCAGTAATTAAATCTTCATCCTTTTCTCCCTTGTGTTCAACCATTACTTTCTTTCCAGGAAGATTCTTCTTTGCATTTTTATTGCATTTAGGGTGATTAGAAGAATTGCCTGTTTCTACAGACTTAGCTATGGTTGGTAGGGGAGGAAAATCTACACAGTGTTCCTTGTATGGATCTAAAGGAACATACTCAGGTATATTCTCTTTTTGCCCAAAAATTGTAAAAGGAGAATACTTTGGAACATTTTGACAATTGGGCCAAGGAGAATAATTAGGAACCTGCTGCATGTTAGGATTATAACAAGAATAAATTGACTTTGAGGGAATATGCATATTTTGGAATATATATACTACCTCTGTCTTGTGCATGATTCATGTTCCATAACTGAGACTCATAGTACCTGGGCTTAAAAGGTCTAAGCTTCACCCATTTATTTTTTCCTCTTGCAAAAGCAGTAGGTTGATTCTGCATATTTCTCACATTCTGGACCCATTTATTGTTTGAAATTTTGGTGGGAGGAACTCTTGTCTTTTGAGAAAATCCATCACGTTTTCCATCAATCATGACCACAGTCTTCATCTTCTGGTTGACAGGTTGTACCCCAGTATTGTTGACACACTTGTTCAAAGGAGTTTGACCGCCTAACTTTTGTTTTCCCTCGACTATCTTCTGCTTTAGCTCGTTAGTTTCATTTTCTTTTTCAGCAATCTTCTTTCTCAACTCAGCCTTTTCTTTCTCTTCAACTTTGTACTTTTCAAACTCTTTTGCAGCTTCCTTGTCAAAAACAACATTGTACTTTGGACACATGGCGATGGTACTATCAGATTCTTTAATTCTCAACAAAAAATCTAACAAATCCTCACCAGCACGAGGATAAATTGGCTTCTTGTCTTGCTCAAAGATCCTCAGGTCTTTATTTTCATCTTTAGCACTAACCATTGTGGCATCAACTTCTACCATGTTAACTGACAAGTTGAATGGCTCAACATAATTTGAGTCAGCAGCAAATGGTTCAGTGTCCACCTTTATAGTAGTTTTATCTTTAAACTTCAACCTTCCCTCCTCAATTGCTTTTTGTATCAAATCCCTGAAACGGACGCAATTATTAGTGGTGTGTAAGAACACCTGATGAAACTTACAAAATTTTTTATTCTTTATTTCATCAGCTGAAGGCATCTTTTTTCCTTCTGGTAAAATAAGCTGTTTATCTTTTAATAAAACTTCAAATATTTGATCTGCCTTAAAAATATCAAAAGAATAAGTCTTATTTTCAGTTTTAGAATATAAAAAAACCTTTTCTTTTCGTTTAACAGGCTTCAAAGATTTGCATACATAAGGAGGACCCCCACGCAATTCAGCAATATAAACCTCTTTCTCATCAGAATCACTACTATCGGAAAAACAATCCACATATGCAACCTTTTTAGAACCTTTTTTGAAATTTTCTTCTTCTTTTTTAATTTGTTCTATTTGACTTACTCTTTCAGCTAACTGGAAAAGATCTAAAGTATGTTGATTGACAAGTTTCTTCCTAACTCCAAATTCTAACCCATTAGTAGCCATTTTGACAACTTCAGTTTCCGGAATTGGAGTAAAACACTTATTTCTCATGTTTCTAAATCACGCCAAATAAGTATCAATGGATTCTCCTTCTGCACGTTTGACAGAGAATAAATCCGTAAGACTAACTTTCAATTCACCTCGAAAAAACTGATCATGAAAATTTTTTTCTAACTGCGCCCAAGAATGAATAGAATTTGGTCTCAAGTTGGAGAACCATGTAAATGCATTTTTTGTTAAAGAAGAAGGAAAGTATCTCATATTGAGATATTCATTAGAAGCTGCTTCCCCAATTTCAACAGTATATCGAGCAATATGTTCTTCTGTAGACTCATTTTCTTCTCCAGAAAATTTTGTAAGGGATTTTGGAATTTTCCAACCCCTTGGGAGCTCTGCTTATTGGACACATTCAGGAAAAGCAGACACAAAATATGGCCTATTTAAGCAACCAACATTAAATCCCAAACAGTTTAAAACTTGTTCAACATTTCTTGCTAGATTATAATGCTCCCTAAGTTGTTTTGCCTAAGTCTTTCTAACATATCGTCAGCATTTTGACCATGTCTAGGCATGTGAACATCATAATTAGGAATTGCTCCACCGTTCTGATTGACATTATCAAATCTTAAACCCAAGTTGTCATTTTCTTCTAAATTTACCACAGTAGCAATTCTATTGACTTGCCTATTAAATTGTTCAATTCTAGTGTTTGTGTTTTCTAAAAGAGGATTTAAAACTATCACCATTTGATGAGTTAATATGTTTACTAGATCATGGTGGCTTTCATCTATCTGTTGCCTAATATTTGCTAAAGATCCCACAGTTTGACTAGGTTGATTAACAGGCATTGCTCTTGACATGTCAGGAAATACAGGTCTAGAATTTTCTACCCTAGTGACAGTGGATGTAGTAGAATTAGATGCACTGTTATTTCCTGTATTAATAGAATGTGAAAAATTTTGTTGTGATAAGTGTGAACCTGACGCCCTAGAAACATGTACATTTGACATGCCATATGGATTTTGATAAATAGGATTTTGAAAAGTTGAGTAGAGAGGTACAGGCAATCCCTGTGTCACCATGGAGGGGACATACCCCGGTGGCAAGCCATATGGCGGCCACCCCACGGTATTTATGTGAGTTGCATTTAACCCTGTATGGGCATGGCCAACGCCATCATGCCTCACTGACATCAAGGTAGGCTCTGCGTTTGAAATCACAGGAGAATTTTCGGATTCATTTCCTCTAATCTCATCACTAGAAGTAGAAGAAGATGATGCAGAAGTATTTGACATGTCAGCTGACGCTGATTTCCTTGGCTCTGGACGCACGAACTTACCACTGCGCAACCACATGCAAACTCAAAAACTCCTGGTTTTTCTTTTGACAATTACAATCTATTGACAAGGTCCCACCGGGCGTGCTAATTTGTTTTACTCAAATTTTTGTTCCATTGTTAACAACAAATAAATCAACAATTTTCAAGTTTTGTTTCACAATCTTAATTTAGGGAGCGGAAACGACTCCTTTTGTGGGTATCTCAAGGTCTCAATTGTAGTTTCGAAAGTAAAATTAAAGATGAAAAGAAAACATGCAAGGTGCCAGAAGCAAAGTAAAATACAGAAATTAAAAGAGAAAGAAAGAAGAAGATGAAGAAGAACAAATAAAAAGTAAAGAACTTTGATTAAAAATAGAAAATAAAATACAAGTTTGAGTTCAGACTTCAGAGGAATTACTTAAGATTCCCAGTTTTACTCTGTGATGCCAGGGAGGCTGAGAGTGTTTTTGAGTCTCTAAGTGTTTTCCAAAAAGAACTGAACTGATTCCAATATTTTCCTAAAGCTCTATTTATAGACTAACCTAATGTCAGCTAACAGTTACCATTTGTACACCACTTGCGAAAAATTTGAATTTCTTGTAACTGTTCCCACACCTCTTGTGAATTTCAAAAGTTAAATAGATATCTGTTTTACTCAAAGTTTAACGCTCCATATTGATAACTGCTCCTGCATATAGCACGTCCTATAATTTAGGCTTAATTCAAATTTTGAATAAAAACTGCTTCTATGCTAGTGAATTAGAAACTTCCCCTAATATATTGAATCTGACTTCATAAGTTAATAATAATATTATCTTAAAGTGCACTTATCCAGAACGGACAAAATCTAAATAATTAATTTTTCATAATTACAAACATCGTTTTGGGTCATGTCAACTGGCTAAAAAGCCGCATCTGACAGACAGGACCGTTCGAACCGTTAACTATCTAAAGAAAATGACATCACAAATTTTTTAATCCAATATTTTAGTCAGCAAAAAATCGTTTACCATTCTTTCATGTTCAACCCCCTCCAACTGAAAGATTACTTGGCTCAAAATAAATGTTTCATACTGAACTTGCTCTAAATTTAGTTAAGACCATAATTCGAAGAGTATCCAAGCTTCGACAAAAAACTTATTAAAATGTTGAGGAAAAATTAACACAATACCGAAGAATAACACATATAACACCACTGCTTGTTAAATTAACAATGATACAATGTAATAAAGAAAAATAAAAACAAAATTATAACGATGCAAAATGCACCCAAGAAAGCCATTTTCATTAAACAAGATTAAGCACGTTCTCACATTTGAATAATGAATAATTTCCTATAAATCTGCAAAGAAATCGTTTGAACTGCCTAAGGCATGTTCATTATTACCAAGCTTCCTCTTGGTCTTGGTCCCTGCAATGGTAGCAACATAAAATGAAGTATATGATGTATAATATAGAAAATTTGCATATCATTTGAATTTATTAAAACATACCCTTGTTAAACTTGGAAGAATCAGTATCAACATCCATCTCATCATCATCATCACTGTCTCTAGCTCCATCACGATTTCTTTGCGAATTTCCTGAACCTTGTAAAATATTATCCAAGTCCCATAGCTGCGGAAAAGAAATTTATGAAAGTTAAGATGCTAAACTCATCTGTATACTCTATACAAACCGCAGAACATACACGTATACACAACTAGTTTTCACAATATTATGATGAAGGACTAGAAGACCAATTAAGGAGGAATAGAAGACCAATTAAGGAGGAATCTGCTGACAATGTTTGCAGCTAGATAGCTCCACACTCAAACCAAAAGGTCATTAAGCTATATACCATGTCATTGTAGGCATAAATTTATTTGCCTTACTCCTTAAGCTGAAAAAAGATCTCATCATTTGTCTGCTTCTGAATGGAAAATATTTATCCAAATTGAAGTAAACGTTACCAAATATTTGCCTATTCATGATGAGGACTGAAGTGGAAATTCCTTAAATATACTAAAATTCTAACTTAACCAGACATTCTTAGTGGCTAGCGTGAATGAGCAAAAAATTAAAGTCGAGCAAGAAATTACTATTAATATTGGAGGGGAAAGAATTAAGGAAATTAAGTACCTTTAACATTTGATCATGAGCAATACTGCCAAGAAATTTTCTATCATGAGAGAATGCTGCAGGGAAAATGAGGGTAAAAGCAGAAACAACACCATGGATCAGACTTGCAGCTAGGAGCAAGAAAAGAAAGACGGAAAAAAGGGCAAAAATAGTAAGCATGCTGAAATGGTGACAGAAGAGAAAGAGACCACATATTACCTAGACACTCGACAGGATATTCTGAGTGCTCTGCAATCGGCTGGAGGATTCTGTTAGGTAATATCCCAACCAGGCTGAACAAAGAACATATATATACTTGGAATGGAGTACTAAAGAAACAAGAAATTGAAATATAATTTTCATATTGTAAAGTCTCACTTGATAATCCCATTCTCTGATCCAGTAATAATCCTATCTTCATCAAGCTGAGATTATAAAGGAATTATTCAAAACTTTATTACACGAGGTCAACATGGTAGAAAGTGATACTGAAATAGTCCAAATCTACTTACCTTCAACATAGTATCAATAGAGTTTGGTGATAGATCAACAAATCGGTCACTGTGAATTGGAGCCATTAAGCAAGAGCATCAATAAGAGAAAGAATCTAAAAGTCATGAGAAATATAATAACCAATTAATTAATATCTGTCATAAACAATTTTCCTAACATAACCGGTTGCGATTTTCTTTATTCTAAATTCCAATACCTGCAATCCTTGAAGCATCCCCATGAATACAAGAGCAGGACTCCAGTCTGTGATCCACAGACAACTTTCCTACCATTCTGATCACAATAGAATTAAACATCAACAATATAAAAACAATTTTCTCTATACAAGTAATTCCTCAAATTTCTTTTATATTGTTAAATAATTTTTAGAAGCGTTTTCTAAAATACAGGAAAAAAGTATCTATTTCCTTTCCCATCCATGTTTTATAGTTCCGTCAATTAAAATAGCTCTTCAAAACAACCAGGCCACCTTTTGGCCATTTTGAAGCTACTTAAGATGGAAGTTTTCAACGCTAAAATCAACATAGGATTAAGTCTCTCCCATAATACTATGGCAGCAATTTCATCAATATATATTATACAATGATATTGAGGGAATATTAATTAGCCTCATCTGTATTGTTCCATCAGGAAGTATGCCAAATGCACACATGATAATAACTAAGAATGTTTAAAAATAAGCAGGTCCAGTCTAATAAGAGGACACCTAAAGTACATATTAATATTAACATTTCTAAGTTTTTAAACTCATCAACAAGAATAAATAAATAAGTGTCAAAACCCAGAAGATACATCAAATAGTAACTATGACGAGGATACCTTCATTATAACAACTGACAATAGCTCATCTTCAGAAAATTCAGACTGAACTTGGACCTATCCAAAAGCAGGAAGCGATGATAAAATTCAAACGCAACAAACAATAAGCATTTAATTTTTAAAAGGAAAAAGAAAACAATAATATACAACTTACTTTATTTCTCCGTAGATTGCAAACAGATAGAGTCCCATCTCCACTTAACAATGAAAATAAATTTAAAGGCAAAAAGATTTTAGATAGCATTTAGATGCCAGTGAAAAGTGTGTGTGTGTGTGTGTGTGTGTGTATATATATATCTCACATAGGGACTTTGAATAAATCTACTGAATTCACTACCTTGTGGCTAATAGTTTCATTGCATCAGATGCAAAAGTCATGTCTGAAATGTAATCTTCATGGACGTCAAATGTATTGCAACAAGAACGCTCCCTGGTATCCCATACCTACAATGAGGATAACCCAAATAAAAAGCATAGAGAAAGCACTCATCCTTTCAACTCCAAAAGTCCAATACATTTGCATTAAAAAATAAGTACAATTTCCAAACCAAATATTTACACTACAATGAGGAAGTGGAATGGTAGGACACCATATTCTCTATCCTTGCGAAGACCATAGGATCTTCATAGAAGATAATAATTGATTAAGATCAGTAATTTTTTGAATATTAGTGAATAGTGACTAAATTATCACTTATCAGTTATTAGTCTTCTAATATCATAAAACATACTGGATACTGCATGAATATTAACACATGCTCAAAATGTAAAATGACCCAAAACAATTACCTTAATGCAGCCATCATCATCTCCCGAGGCAACAGTTGACTCAGTCAAGTTTATCAACCTGTTAACAGCAGCCCTGCATGACACAAATAAAATTTTCAAAGTTAAGCATATGCATAATAAGCAAGCATAACATAAAAATATCTTAATTGGAATTAAATTCACTCACTCGTGGGCATTATCAAGCCGCGCAATTGTAGCTCCAGTTTCCACATCAGTAGCCAGTATGGAACAATCTGGCGAACCCGTCAAAACCGCTAAAACACAAATCACGTCAACCATTTTCAATCAGTTTAAGCCAACTTAATATGCAATATAGAACAAGCAACAATAGAATGAGCATTACCACGTCCACCATTGATGAATCTAGCAGCTCTACAGGACTCAGAGTGGGCATTAACTTCCAACAGCCTTAACTCAAAACAAACAAGCCCAAACAAACCAAATAACCAAATAAAGTAAAAAACCAATTTTTGTCCATGTATTCAACAAACAAAATTATTGAAAAGCAAGTAACTTTCATAATTTATACCTCACAGGCTCGCTATCAACACTGAAACGATATCTAGAAAGACATAACAATTCCAATATAGTTATTAAACACGAAAATTGAAAAAAAAAATATTGCAGAAAAGAATCAAAAGAAAAGTAAAGAAAGAAGCCAGCTAAATAACTAACAAGTGAAGGTGACCAGTGATGAGTCCGGCAGCAACAAGATTATCGGAGGGATGAAAGTCTATGTCGAATGCAAGTTTTCCGAGGTTTATTTCCATCGCCATTTGGTTCTCTCTAGTGAATTGAATAGAGAGAAGCTTAAACCAAAAGAAGGGGGGAAAGCACATTGGAATTCAATTAAGTTAAGAATTACTAAAATTCAACACCTTGATTTTGAACTAATTAATTAAAAATAAATTACTTGAATAAAATTAAAAGGCAACTAGATTTAAATTCCTTTCAGAGATCTACACTAATCAAATATGATTTGATGAAGAAGTTGATATTAAATCATAATAAAAAGGCAGCCTAACCAACGTGAAATACTCTTTAACCTCAATTAACACATGCAAGCAATCTCTCCTCCTCCATCTTTTCTCCTAAGCTATTCCATGTTTTTCTTATTCCATTAGTCAACCACACTATTTTTATGCTGTCTTAGTTGAAATGAAATTAACATAAATTGAATAGGAAATATGCTCGTCAAACTCGAGGGTCTAACTAGACTTGTAGAGCTCAAGTATGCTCCACTTGTCAAGTCAATTCACGATTTTCCTGTTCATTGCTACACTAAAATTCAAAAAGAGAAATCTCAAAATCAAAATCCGAAATTCCTATTTAAATAACTGGGAAAAAGAACGACAATTAACGTAACAGATATTTAAATTTTAACGTTCAGCAAGAGTTGCAGCTCAGAATTCAGAAACTAATATCACCGTGTGAAGTGTGAGACCAAAAAGTTCCATTTGCATCGAATGCCTACCCGAGGTTAACTGGAGTGATGAAAGATGAGCAGCGATGACCAACACTCCGTCAGCGAACAGAGACAGACAAAGAAGAGAGAGGCGAAGCCAAGGAGGGCGAAGCGGCAGTGTGGAAGAGGCTGAGAGGGGGAAAGCGGCGAAGGAAGGGTTTAAGAGTGTGTGTTTTATTGTCTGCATGTAAACCTAGGCCTAAATGTTTAAATTCAAATCCCCTAAAAACAAAAAATACAAAATAAGAAACACACACCTCAGACCAAATCGACTTATTTTTGCTTTGTTTGGTTGAAAAAAGAAAATAAGGAAAATATATATTTCCTTTTCATCACTCATGAGTTTGGATTAAGAAGAAAAAGAAAAAGAAAAAGAAAAATTGAAGAGTGCGAAAATTAGAAGCAAGTGAAATGATATATTAATAACTTTATGAAAAAATATAAATGTTATATTTATTTACGTTTTTATTCGGTTTCAAAAAATTATATTCATAAAGTTCCCATTAAAATTTGCATGCCCTGCTAGATTTACATAGTCCGATGATTCTTTGTGAAATCCTAATTTTTCTCTTGTTTTAAATTTTATAGTGGAATTATAATTCTTTTTGAGATTAATTATCATTCTACCCATATATATTTAGGAGGCTCTGATAAATTTATTCAGAAAAATACAAAAATAATTTTATATTTATAAAAAATAAATTTTGATTAACAAAATTATTCAAATTCTAAAAAATTATTAAAAATTTTTAAACTACGCCTCTAATTTAACCTATTTTATCTTAAATCCCTAACTCTTCATCCAACTCTCGTCCTAGCTGTGGCCACTACAACAACTACAATTGCTTGCCGCATTCATGATAGTACACTTTTTACTTTATACTAGAATAATGAATTGTTGGTCGTCCAAATCTATGTTGATGGTATTATCATTGAAACAACTCGAAATTCATTATTCAAGCACTTTGAATATTTGATCAACGGTTTTCTAAGTAAATAATGGGAGATGCAAATAATGTAAACAACCAGCTGCATTCCAAGTCCACTAAACATTAAAAAAAAAATCCTAATATAATTATTCATCCTTATTTCCAATTACACTTTTCACCTTTTCCATTATCCTATTTTCACAGCAGCCACTCTACTCCTCCCTCCCCTGTCACGCCGTCGACGTCGTCAGCAACACTGGACCTCAGCACCGCAAAAAAAAGAAACATAGATGTATAATAAAAAGTAACATCTATTGAACTTAAAAGAAACATCAATGTATAATGAAAACGAAACATCCATGTACAGTTAAAAAAAAAAAACATCCCTAATTTGAAAAGAAAATAAATAATATTCTTTTGAGTTGATTTTTAAAAAAGAACACTAATTTTGTTTAAATCTGAGAATTGATCATTTTAACGAATATCTAATATAAAAGTTTTAAATTGACGATTAAGTACCACAAGTTGAGTAAAAAATTATTGTGGGGTCAAATTTAATAATCTAATGGGGGCAAATAAATATTATTATCATATACTACTCAAAAAAAATTCCAAATTATAGTGGGGCGCTTGCCCCCACACCGTTACACTTGCATCCGTCCCTGGATGTGATTAATGGAGGGTAGAGAGCGCCCCGCGTCGCGGAAGGAGAAAAAGAAGACCGACAGCAGGGAAGGACGCAATTGAGGATAATGATGTGAGGGCGCAAAGGTAATCCCCACGGCGCAATGGAGGACGAAGCTGGGCTGCTGGAGGTGCGACGAGGGTGGGCTGGGTGCGGCGGTTGGGGAGGCGCTACAAAATACGGATGCGTGAGGGGTTGCGGAGGCATGAGGGAGCCGGACGTGCGATGGTTCGCAAGAGACGGCAGGGGGTTGTTGGGAGGAGAGGTGGGACTAGGTGCAAATGTGTGGGGAAGGATTTGTGGTTGTTGAAAGCCAAATTCAAAACAAGAATTATATTTAATTAATTAAAAATCTGATTTTTAAAAATTAAAATTAACATTTCTTATTTATCCTGTTGTTTACGTTGTTTAAAAAAAAACGTTGTTTCCCTTTACTTTTCCTTCGATAAAAAGTGAATTTTATAAAAAAATGATTGGATTTCTTTTCTACCTCATTACCAATAAACTTGATATTAAATAAATGTTGCCATTTGTTTTATTTTTCAGTCTAATTCTGAACAGATTGTTTTTTGTTGTTAACAGAATTCTCAATTTTGAAAAGCACCACTGATCATGGTTTATAGGATGAAAAAAGTACTGCTCATAAAATATACAGATGTTGACATCGTAGACAAAGTTAAGAGTACAAGTGATAGTTGTTCTTCTGGAAAATGTTCCATCACGAGAAAACAAGCGAAAAATTGTAGCTCTACCAACTTTTCAAGTTGATCATGTTGCTACACAAGTTGTTGCAAACAGTCTTGTGGATTAGATCAGTTTGAAGACTATCTTCTAAAGTACTCTCAAATTCCTATCATCGTAATAATACTAGTGACATGCATTGAAAAAATAAAAAAAACCATGTGTATCGTTTTAGAACCAAACATATTGAAAAGTACACAGGAAAATGATACATTTTCTAAGAAATTAAGACCTAAAATATCTAAGTAACTTGAGCATCACATATCTAATGAGTTGCCATTTGCTTCAACAAAGAAGAAAATGAATTTAAGCATCACATAATCAGACGCGGATATCCTTAGGCTGAATAGAACTATCACTGGCTTGAAGATCCAACTGCAACTGTTCTTTAAGTATCCTTTCAACAGCATCAGCAAAGCTCAATATATTTTGGCGAACGTCATCATCTAATGAGTTAGCGAACTTCTGAAAAGTCAAAAGTCAGCATGAAATCTTCCAATCATTTATTGTCAATCAGAATAATGCTGAGAGTATTTGGTAGCAGGTTAAAAATGGGGTGCAATTTTTCACGGACGAGTTCCATGGATAAAATTACACATGAAGATTATACATGAAAATTTCCACCCATTTTTCACCCAACCAAATATAACCTAAAAGGTAACAAAAAGAAAGCAAGTAACACTAGAATGGGAAATAAAGTTGTCAGGTGAGGAGAACACATTTCAGTGCCAAATCTCTGCAATTTGCGTAATCTAAGTAATAAAGTGCATCACTGCATTCCCAAAAACAAATAAAAAGCAGTTAAGATACCACCAATTCATAACAGTGAGCATTCAAGGATCTCAGGCGCATGGAGGGATTGAGCAGCTATAAAGTATCTAAGATCAAAACAGCTCCTCTTAATTATCAGTTTACAACTTACTATAAAAAATTTTGGACCACATATAAAAAAGTTTTCTGCAACAAGAGAGATTGTGAGTCTTAAGCTAAGTACAGGTTAAGATTTCAACACCATTGTGAGGATTCAAGGACCATCTTGTAAACTCCTCGAAGCAAACTGTTTTTTGCGACTCAAATATTCAACTGACAATTAAATGTTTGGCATATTGTTCCCTAGAAAAGTTTTTCACTAGCGCGACCTCATTAGTGACAGTTATATATATACCTATGTTGAAGACATGATTACACTAGATCCAACTGGGCTTCTTACGTACGTATGAATTCGTGCTCCAAGTATGGGCTCTTGCCCTTATAAGGAGGCAGTTGCATATTTTTGGGTTTCTTCACTAATAAGTCAAATGGCAATGGAAAGCCACCCTAATAACAGGCTAACTGGCTGAACACCTAGATAGGGATAGCTAAGGGTAGCCAAGATGGTCTTCTGCAAAATAACTAGCACCTACTTTGATCCCCTAAGATTCTGGCGTTGTAGGATTTCCATTGGTAACATTTTTCTTTTATTATCACACTTGAGGTCCCTAACCATGTAAAAAATAGGACAAAAAAGTCTCAATTTAAAATGACAAATTCATCCCTCACCATTCAATAATATGTAAGGTTCTCAAAACCGAACCAGTTACTAAAATGATGAAACTAGATGTTCAAAGGTTTAAGTTTAACCGGAATTTAACCGAATATAATGAAATAATATATTTATCTACATTTTTTCAAAAAAATAATTTTTTTATTTTATTATTTTAAATAGGTTAACTGCTAAAAAATCGAACTGATTTTTAACCAAGTTTTTCAGTTTTTTACCGATTTATTCACAACTGGTTTTTTGTCTTGAACCAAAACAAATTGGTGGCAAATTTCTGGTTAACCCACTTCAACCAGCCGATTTGGTCCGATTCTCGGACATGATAATATGTATTAGTTCTTCTGTAGACTAATATGTCCTATTTTTTAATGGTGAGGGATGGATTTTCATTTCTAAATCTTGAAGATTTTCACTGTTAAATCCTGAGACCATTTTGTACCACAATTTGTATTGTTAGGGACTTCCATCGTAATAAAAATTGGGATTGGACAAAAATTGTTGGGAACCAATTTGGTATTTACCCAATAACTTAAAGAGTAGGGAGAAGGAATCAAAATGTATTAAGTATCATTAAATATAAATTTACAAACATGGTATTGTTTCAAAGAGAGAAAAGATAACATACGCCAGAACATCGACTGTTGAAGTTCAGAATTGAACCCCCTCAAATTGGACAAGCTGACATCTTGAAATACAATAATAGGTAGCGTTTGGTGGAGAGACGGGACGAAAAGACTAAGACTGAGAGACAGAGACTAAGAGATAGAGATTGAAATAAATCTCAGTATTCTGTTTGGTGCAAAGTAGGAGACAGAAATTGAAACAAGAATAAAATTCTAATTTAATTTGTACAAAGGATAAAATTGGAATTAATTAATTGAAATGAGAATATTTTAGGTATAAAATGTTATTAAAGTTTCAGTCTCCATCTCTAAAAATTTTAGTCCCCTGTGTCCCTACTTTTTGGAGATACTGAAATATTGAAATTTTAGAGACAGAGACAGAAATTTTAGTACCAGTCTCTGAACCAACAAACATGATATTGAATCTTAGTCTCTCAGTCTCTGTCCCAATACCTCAAAACAAACGCTACCATAATGTTGTCATATGAACACTTGTCGGGAGAAATAACATTATTGAGAGTTAAGACTAAATTATTTGCCAAGTAACTGAATTTTGTAGTTATTAACAAAAGATATGTATAATACATTCAGCTCTAAGCATCCCTCTAATATCTAGAGTCAACTAAATTATTTAGTAAGAGCTGAGGTGAAAACTCGAGTTTTAACATCACATTAGGAATGTTTGTACATTCCATAAGAAAAATCGCAAAGATACTTACTGTCAAGAATGAAATTTCTCACCTCAACATTTGCATGAAAACTTAGAGAAGTTCTGTTCCAACTATCTGATCTCTTGACAGATATCAATGTCAACGGAGAAGCAAATATCGGCCAACCATCAGGCAGCTTTATGTATGCATCAATTCCACCAGCAATGTGAGCTACAATCATCTCATCTTTGTCCAAGTATTCAAGCATGTGTCTACTTTGAGACAAAATGGTAAAGAGAATACCAAATCATAATCCAACTTCAAGAAAATAAAAAACAAAAGATGATAATATAAAAATCTAACCTCGATTTATTAGCATCCTTTACAACAAGAGACCTAAGTGTGCTCAGTATTATTCTATCTTGCAATTTTGTTATAAAGCATTGCAATGACGACTTACTGCATGGTAAATGATAGTCAAGAAGTATGAGTTATAACCAAAAAGGAATGGGGATAATAAATTGATAAAAACAAGAAAAACAGTAAATGGCAAACCTGACAGTCTTAGCATAATCAACAATGTCACTCACATGTACGTTGTTTGGAAAGAGCTGTATATGAATTCCAAAAAACATCACTATATCATCCGAAGATTACAAGGATTGTTAAAATGATAAATAAATTGATGAATGGCCCTACTTAATATTTTTTTTAGTTGTTTTAAACCAAACAGAAGCATATCAATAATTTCAGACTCTTTAGAACAATATTACTCCAAACAGGAATCTTTAGGAATCAACACATGAGACATCATGATATTAGAATTGAGCTCCTTCATCTACCATATAACTACCAGAAGAACAGCCCCAAGATTGTTCAAATTTCTAATGGATATGATGACCACTAGAGAGGCAGGCAAATTTTACCTTCTATCATAAACTGTGAGAGTTTAAAGGAATACTAAGTTTTGAAGAGAATGGATATTGATAATGGGAAGGTAGTGAGACCTGATAATAACTTGTCAAGGGATAGATCTATCTTGGCAATAAAGATAAAAATTGGTCCACAAAGTTGTTCAATGTCCAAGGAACCAATGAGTGGAAAAGAAGCAACTTAGTTCTCAACAATAAAAACAAGGTAGGCATACAAAAATGTGCAAATCAAACACGGATTAAGATAATAAGCCATAACTTTGAAGATGCTTTTAGATTTGGAAGATACATATGATTGAGTGACTTATGGAAGGTTGAAGGTTCTGGGAAAAAGAGTCTAGATTGCCTATATTTGAGCAATAAAAAGTCAACATGGTGCCATCAAAACTAGTTACTTGTGTAAGATCAGAGTGAGATAACACCAGATTTTCACATAACAATAGCACCAATACCAACTAAGAATCACACAGTTTAATTATTTCAGATCCAGTATAAAAATTATGGGGACTTCGATGAATATGGAAACCAAGGATTCCGGTTGAGTAGACGAAATGGAACAGTAGTACTTAAAGTATATTTGGGACAACAAAGTAGCACTCACGTATGAGAAACTTAAACATAAGGTTGATTAGGCCTAAATGTAACAAAAAATAATCTGAGTGTAGCGAAAGTTAAAGTATTGCATTTAATAAGTAGACAAAGTTAAACAACATAGGATTATAAATTAATGCATTAGAGAGCAAGTCGGAGTAACCTACTTATTCGTATCATTGGGCACACCTAATGTTGTAGAATTTTGTCTCTTTTGTGGTCAAAGGAGATATTGTGAGTCCACTGATGTAATCATACTAAATATCCAGCAAAATATAACATTTACTCACTAATCTGGTATAAATGTAAAAGTTGAGCACACCCCAAAAAATAGTCACCATCTAAATCTTAACAAGATACCAATGATAACTACAAAGCCAATGGATGTATGGAAATGTTTAAGTAACTGAGCCAGAGTTGCTTGGTCATTGGCCACTTCAAAGACACAGAAAACAACCTGAAAAAAATTTATTTGATAGACTAAAGCATCTCATAATTTCAAAGGCTCTTACGTAAATGGTGACATTCAAACTGTTACTTTTGGCTAACATAGTTATAGTTCATACCATTTTGTCTCCATATCAGTGCTGAACCCAATTGTAAAATACATTGAACAATGATGGGAACAAACAAATCAAATTAAGAAGTATTGACCTATTTTGATACCTGAACATTCTTTAACTTCAAAGTCTTCTCAAAAACTTCAATTAATAACTCATGACTCAGCTCAGATACATCAAAGGTATCGTGAACTCTCGATAGGCATGAAAGATCCTCTAATTTTGGCATATAAGTCCGTAACGACAACCTAATGCTGTTGTCCTCAAATGCAAGCACTTTAAGACCTGTTAATGCATCCTCAATCTGGTCGATAGCGTCAAACCTAAACAAAGAAAGAAGCTGAATGATCCACAATACAGATATCTAATTTAAACAAAAGACCTGAACTTACCATTTGAACTTAGACTGAAGATCCTCCAATGACTCTACAACTGACTTCATTTCATGAATCTCATCCTCAAGTTGTAAATACTGTAACATAGGAAAGACAACACTACAATAAGATTATGCTCTTTAATATATTAATATAAAAATTAAAAACTAGCTTAAAGAACCACCAAAAACAGAATAAAATTGATAATAATAGAAATGCCAAGTCTTTGAAATTAATCCTATTCTCACTACTGCTCAAGAAGAAAACAAACAGAAAGTAGTGAGGCTTAGACACTTAGTCATCAAGACCTCTAAGTAATTGTCCAGAATTGCGAGAGTTATAGTTGTATGATCATCTGCAAGCATAGACGAATCAATAGCTTCACTATTCTCTTCTGTCGTCTGATCCTATAATTATTAGCACAACAGAAGCCAATGTCAAACTACAATTATTATTGCAGCACATAAAATCCCATAACCTCCAGGATCAAAGTGCAAAACCGAACAAGTTGCTTCTTTAAAGGAGAAGCATGTACCAACCTTTGATGTATCGTAATCTAATGAACATCTGATCTGTTCACACTTGGCCTGTAAGAGATTATAATCTGAAGAAAGGAACACAATTAAATTCTGGTGGTGCATTAGACATTTAGACAAGAGATGCATAGCGAAAATCAACTCCAAATCTTATTTTAGTCTTTGACCAAGATATACTCAGTCACTGCCACAAGAGTAATGTGATCAAAAACCCTGTCAATACTTGCCTAATTCTAGCATGAGAAATTCTTAAGTGATCTTAAAATAAGTAAAAACTAATTCGCAGTTCTACTCAGAACTAGACACATTAAATTTGTGTGTAACTGTTGTTTCCACCTTTGCTACATTTTAATTGTGACAACCCAGATGTTAAACTGTGAATGAGCATCCATGGGTCAATTTTATGCTTAATTCTATTCCACCACCCCTTCTATCAAAATTCTGAACTCACAAACACACCCTAAGTAGTATCTCTTTTTACATCGATCCTTGTATCAGCCAGATACTGATATTTTCGGTCCCCACTTTTACTAAGTATGGAACATATTTTTGTGTCTCTGATCCTGTCCTTATCTCCAGAACCAAACAAGATTTTCATGTCTATTGTCTCTCTATTTCTGTTCCTGTCTCAGACACATAATAAAAGGTTCAACATACCATAATTATGTTTCTCAATTAGAAGCTCTATTTCTTTTGCTTCATTTGTGCCTTCAGCCTCCACCTTGTTCAATTCATCTTTCAAATGCTCCATGCAAGCATCTCCAAAAACCAGAAGAAGAAGAAATAAAAAATAAGAAAAAACCAACAATAACAAGAATAACTTAAACTAAACTAAATCGAAATCCACCAAGACACATTCCATAATTAAAATAAATAAATAAATAAAAGATTACCGAAATCTTGTTGAGGCAAGAAAGCCAAATCCGAGGACTCCGCAAGAGCCTGGTGTACTCTGGTCTGCAAAGTCGAACAGAAAAGAAAAGAAAATGTGAAAGTGAATTGAGAGTGAGAATTAGGAAAGGGCAGAATAGTAACAATACCTGAACATGAAGAGCGCATTCTTCGATTAAAGGATATAAGTTCGAATCATCTAACTCCTCGTCATTAGAAAGCTTTTGAATTTCTTCGATTCGACTGAAACACAATGCGGAGCCAACTATAACAAGTTGAGAGAGAGAGAGAGAGAGAAGAAAGAATAATAAGCGAATACAGGCACAGGGAAATAAAGACCTGCGAAGGGCACTTGCTTCTGCCATTTCTCTCACAGCAACGACTTCCCTGACCTGAAAAAAACGAAGGAGGGTCTTTAATGCTGTGTTTGGGACTTGGGAGTTTTGAAAAAAGAGGGAACGGAGAAGGAATTTTCGAACGTTTGAAACCGAGTAAACAGCCAAACACGAAAAGATTGAGACGATGAGAAAAATGATTATTACTAATTGGAAAAATACAGATAGACAATGAAAATATTAAACAATACAATGAATAAGTTAGATGTTCAATTCAATAAGTGTTTGTTTGGGCGTTATTATTTTGATAAAAAAAATCTTTTTTCGATAAAAAAAAATCTTTTTTATTTTTTAGCAAATTTGACAAATTTCTAGTAGTAAAAGTAAAAGCATTAGAAAAATAAAAAAAATCTATTTTAAGAAACTATAATTTATATCTTTTTTTTAAAAGATCTTTTTTCTTAAAAAAAAAGATATTTTTCATGTAATAAATAAACAAAAAAATATTTATATTATTATACCCAAATATAATTGATAGATAAAAAGATCTTTTTGTATGAGATATCCAAACATAAAATTACTTTTACTTTTTCATAAGATCTTTTAAAAAAAGATAACTCAAAAAAAGATCTTTTTTTAGAAACTCACCCAAACAAGCCCTAAATATACAGATGATATTACTTTTAATTGGATTGTTATTTTTTTTTATTCAATGATGTTCCATTCGCGATAGTTATCCTAATGTTAAGGTAGGTTTAGGAGGTAATTTTGAAGTGGAGTATTTTTTTACTTTATTGGCTCAATTCTAGAGCCTATTGTTCACATTATTTACAAAAATCATTATCTATCTAACAAAATTAATTACTAATTTAAATAAATTTTGTAATTATAAAAGATTAAAGTTCATAAGATAGGCCGAAAAGAGAATTTTTTTGAGGTCCCTTTACTCATTATGCATAACATTGCCCCCCCTATATATAGTTAAATATATAACTAAATAATGTTTTTCTATTAGAGCATAAGATTCTAACAAATCCTTATTTTATTTATTTCTCGCGGGTTAGGTCAAATTGGAAAGTTTGTTATTTTTATTTTTTACAAAAGCAAGCTAAACAACATTCCAATCTTTTTCTTTATCGCCACCACCCAAGAGATTCTTCCCATATTCCAGGAATAGTTTTTCAGTAAATAGCCGAATCATGGATAGGGAACTAACTATGCCAGTGACCTACCAAAATTTATTGTAGAAATTGAATTTTCAGGATCAATGATTGGACCATGCAAACTAGAAATGCCATTTATAAATAAACATCCTAAATATCTTTTAAATTTAAAACCCTACGTAAAATATCACCAACTAAATGTAATTAATTATCAAAATATGCAATAACTTGCTGCAAATTTGTTGACAATTAACATAATTATACTTCCATTAAAAATAGCTGGATTGAATTGCAATGCACAAGTTGAAGATAAAGAATATTGTCTTAATGTAGCTAAGTCAAAAAGTAAAACAAAAAAACTGGCCCAATAAATAGGGCCCAGGATCCAAGCAAAGACGCCCAACCCAAAGGGTTGGCCCTCCATCCAGTACCAGCCTTTATCCCAGAAGTCGGTACTGAGCACGACCTGTTCCAAAGAAGTCGGATACGAGGGTTAGCTGGCAGATAACACTCATTCGAATGAGTAACTGCCCCTAGAAACCCTCTAACCACTTCCACAAGCCATATCTTAACTTCCCTAAAATAAAGGGACGGTTAACACCTTAAAAAAGTGGCACTACTCCAACGGTGGTTATTGGTTCACCACTATAAATACACTGACACTTCTCAGGTATCTCTAAGTCCCAATACACTTAAACCTGCTCACACTCTTGCTAACTTAGGCATTGGAGTGTCTTTGCAAGTACCACCCCCCATTCTTTCACACGTACAGGTCGGACGGAGGAACACTGAATAACAAATCCACTCGAAAGTCACCTCCTTCACACGTTTGGGCCAATCAACGCCATCCAGGCCCATTAATCTCCGGTTACCCACCGTAACAATAGTGTTGTACAATAAACACACAACAGAGCACGAAACAAACACACAACACAACAGAGGCGGAAACAAAAACACAACAATGCCTGAAACAAAAAGAATCCAACACAGAGGAGGGGAGGGGTAACAAGTAACAGGGACAGTGTAACCAAACAATGAAAACAGAATTTTGTTTATATAACAAAACAATCAAAACACGAATCATACAATCACTAATTGCAAATTTTTTCTTCATAAGAACAGAACAATGAAAACATGAAGCATATAATAAATCAAAAGATCACCAATTGCAAATCTTTTAATAAAAACAGAAGTTAGAACAGTGAAAAATGAAGAAAGATTAGTAGTTTTCAACCCAATTTTAACAAAGCTCATCACAATGATTAACAACAACAAAAAAAGCAACGAAGGAACAGTGAATCAATAACATAGGCAGTACAAATTCAAGAAACTTTAATAAAATTTAACTACAGAAACAGACAGTAAAGCAGTAATAGAGTTATCAATTTAAAATTTATCATCAAATACATTTAGTGAGCAAAACCAATCAACCAAGTACTGACTGGGCATTCGGGAAAAAAAAATCAAAAGAACATTTAAATCACAGCAAAAACACAACAACAATAGGAACATTTAAAACAAAGAAACCCAAAAAAAAAAAATCTAAAAATCACCATTGCTGAAAACAATGATTTGATCCGTGTATGCTCAAAGAATTAAAAGCTATGCTTACAGGAAAGTTAAGAATACCAAAACCAAAGAACCTTCAATCACAGCTTAAATCAAGATCAGAAAATCACAACCAAAAAAAAAAATTAAAAGTAACAGAAGAACAACAGAACAACAGCATAAGAACAATTAGCAAATTAACAAATTCAAAATAACAGTTAAAATTGACCAGAAGAACACTAATGCAAGTGGAATCATCATGCTAATATGTTTTCTGCGAAGATGCTATTTGTGCAGCTAAAATTTCCTAATTACTAAGATCCAATTATTCTAATTTCACATGCAATCAACTTACTAAGTTTCTAAAAGCTAGAAATTATAAAACCAACCAGAAATATGGTTAAAGCATTTCATCAAACATGTTCAGTGCCGTAAAATTAAAACAAAATAAGAGATTTCAAAGCTTAATATCAATGTGATAGAGAAGAGAACATAACTATTGTAACTTTAATTCAGTCTATGAAATAATCCAAACCACTGCCAAATCAAATAGTTACTTATTGTAATAGAAATCAGAAGTTGCAGAGTTTGAAGCAGAGTATTGGTGTTGTGTGAGTGTATTGTCTGGTGGCGGGTTTAGGGAACTCACGGCGGCGACAAAAGAGAGCAGTTCGACGGCTAGGTGGAGCGCGCGGGTTGGTCGCAGTGTTTGAAGCAGAGCAACGTGGCTTCCAAACGAACACGAATGCGAACTCGAACGGTGAACGGGGAGTGAACGCGAACAGTGAACGCCGAGCGAACGTGAACGGCGAAGAACGCTAACGAAGACGACAGCTGAACGAAGACGCGAACGTGAACGGCAAACAAACGGCGACGGAAGCGCGGCTGAGCAGACAAAGACGACGGACGCGAGCTCGAGGAAGCAGCCGCGATCGGTGACAGCGAACAGGGTTGAAGACTTGGATCACGAGGGAAGCTAGATAGACGGACGGATGGCGAACTTTGAGTGCGACGGACGCGGCAGTATGCCGCTCCTTGCGGCGGTGGTGTAGGCTTACAGTGCTAGGGTTTTTTGGCTGGGGTTGTGTGATTTGATTTCTTTCTGAAATCTGAATACACGAAAGAAAGGGGGAAGGGAGAAAGAAACGGAGGAGCTTCCGTTTTGTGTAAACCGGGCGGGTTCCGGTTCGGTCCAACTTTTCGGTTCTTATTCGGTTCAACGGTTTTTCATCGGTTTTCTAAATGACGGTTTTACATGTCTGACCGAATCGCTAATGTTATCGGATTGCGGTTGAATCGGTCTGATCAGCCGATTTGGTCCGATTTTTAGAACATTAATTTTAGCATTTGATTGATTCGTTTTTTGTGTCGGTTCACGGTTCAACCGGTTCGATCAGCCGGTTTGAACCGATTTTCAGAATACTTGGTTATTGGTGTTAGTAATGTCAATCTAAAGATTTAATTTTTTTTTCAACACTCAAAATTTTTTTCTCTTCTTAGTTACAAAATTAAAATTCTAAGTCTCAATTTGTAAGGATAGACCGAGCTAAATTTGGAGAGACTATAGTTAGTTTCAAAGAGAGAATATCAAGCGGTCGAAAGATGAATTCACTAACATCGAATGCGAATTTTAGTTTTGTCAAAAATTTAATTGCGAGGGAAAAAAAAGAGAAAAAGGTCGGAGGTATTTTTTACAAATTAAATATGGTGTTGATAACATCTGACACATTAATAAATTTTGAAAAAAGTTTCATTCGTTGTCTATTATAGACAGTAAGTAGAAAAAATATTTGTTAAAAATTGTAATTTTGATTTTAAAAGTTGTCCAACAATGATGCGTATTGTTTGGTTTTCTTACTGCAAAGTCAGGATTGCAAATATTTTGTTTTGATAGATGAAATTGATGGTAGGTAGAAAGGTTTGGCTAGAATTTTAATTGAAATGAACAATGATTAAACATTTTCTACTCATGATGTAGTGAAAAATGTAATCAGAATGGAAGATGACCATGCAGTCAAGTTGAAATTCATTATAAAGATAGAGAAGCTTGAAGGAAAAATTAAAACTATCAGAATGTGGGTTATGTGTATTGTTGTTTATCTATTATTATGTTTCATTTTCACTATATACTCATTATTGAAGTATGTAAAATTAAGTAGAATTGAGTAACAATAGTGGTCTGATGTTTAGGATTTATTAACTTCAAACTTTTGGATGTAATGAAATCAAGTTGTTGTTAATTCTGTTCTTGCAATATTGTATATGAAGTGTTAATTTCACTGCTATGTGAAGTTTTTTTTTGTTAAAAATTTCCAAATCCTACAAGAAAGTATGGATTCGAACTTCTCACTTTTATAGCCATGTATGAACTTAAAAACATATAAGAATTTGATACTGTTCGAATATAATAGACAAAACACAAGTAAAATTCTCTCAAATAAAATTTTAACATTAAGCTAATGTTAGTACCAAGAAGCCAAAGGGCATATATCAGTTTGACAGGTAGGGGCGTAGTTTAGTGTAGTTGAAGGGGGACAATGGCCCCTAAACTAATAAATTTTACTTACGAAATCTTTTATTTTAATGGTTTGGCCCCTCCCTAATTTTATCTTTTACCTTATATTTACTTGTGTTTTCTATGTTGGTCTTCTCTTAAAAGAAGTTCTAGCTTCGTCCTTGTTGACAGGTACAACTAAGTTAATTATAACCACATAAGTATCAATATCAGCATCATCACATGCTTTATACATCAGGATCCTAATACCAAAAGATTAAAATAAGTAATAAGATAGTGTAGCAACACATAGTCTATATAATATCCATAGTAATCTATCAAAACCACAAAAAATCTTAATCTTGTTGCTCAAATCTATGTTTAAAATAGGAGAAAATTAATATGAATTGGATCCTAATTAAAGATGGAATTGCTACTGTCACTTGATGTTCCATTTGCTGGTGCTCTTGTTTTTTAGGTTGGCATAAATTGCATGAACCTTATAGTAGTTCCAGCACTAGCATCCATTATAGTGTCTTGGCTCACACTAGGCCTTATTAAGGAGTTGCTCATTAAGAAAACTTGATATTGTTTAGAAGAGTTGGTGGAGGTCTCTTTGTGTTTCTTTTGAGGACTTCTTGATATTAGGTAGCCTAATGTATGTTAGAGGTCTAATTAGAAGTAGCCTAATTGTTGTTAATTGTCCTAGAGGTTGCATCATTAGAGGTGGAATAATGGGTGCCACCTGTTTACAAAGAATTTAAATTCAAGCAATAAAAATTGTATAATTTAAATCACAGTAATTCAACCAAAATGCTAAATTGTGTAAGTTTGTGTTAGGGTGTGGTGAAAATGCAATACATGTTCTGTGGTCTGTTGCGTTAGTGCTGGGATGTGTTATGGCTCTACTGCACAATAAAGTTTTCACTTGGTAGCTTTGTGGATGAGTTCTATGTGCACAATAAACCTGCTATGGGCAGTTTTCGTCATAACATATGGCTTTTGCATGCTTTGGATCAATTTATGGGAAGAAAACACTCCTTCCAATAGCAATGTTATACTTTCTAACTGCTTTCTTAAATGAAGCCAACATCTCAAACTCCATTCCAACCTCCTGTCTCACTTGTCCAATAGGAGCATCGAAATTGCCTTGTGGGTATGCTGTCGACTGGTCATCATCTGATTCACTTCCAATACTATCACAACCTTCAGACTCATAATAGTGGATTACAGGATCATCATCTGAATATTCCTCCTCATCAACCGGCACAAAGATACGGGGAGTTTTGGTTGGATCCGGGTTTTGCATAAAGCTTTGACCTGTAGGTGGAGATCTCTTGACATTTCTCACTCTTCTCTTGCTCCTACCCATTTCCTCTTCTTCTTGTGTTTCGTCTGGCTGTGCTTGAGGCTGAACTTGGGGCACTGAATCTGACCTGAAGTTGAAGCAGACCTAGGTTGGTGTTGTGGGTCAATGAGTGGTTGAGGGACATATTGTGTAAGTAGCTCACCAGTTTCACTACCAGTGATTGGTGCATCATTCTGGGCTGCTGTAGATTCTTTAGAATTGGGTCTACTCATTATTGGATTTGTTTGATTTTGAAAAGGACTTTTAGAGGGTTAGAAAAGGAATTTAGTGAGCTGAGAAAGGGGTACAGTGGGATGGGACACGGGTTTAGTGGGCTGGGAAAGTGACTGATTAGACTTGGGCATAGATTTTTGGGATGGGAGTGGAATATATTGGGTTGGCAGATTCGAAATTGGGCTTCCATCTCAGCTTCACCCTTCTTCTCAACTATGCTCTCCTTCAGCCAAAACGGGTAAATCAATTGAATGCTCAGTGAAGACATCCACTCATCTACCGTTACTAATGGCAGCTTCATACATACAAACAATATCACTACCAGACCTCAGGAACCTTAACCCATCTTGAAGTTGCCTGTCAGGTTTGAGCCAATAGAACTCAATGATAAGAGAGTACTCAAGTATTGTTAAAATTAAAGGGTTTTTTTTTTTAATATTTTGATAATATTTTTTATTTTTTAAATTAAAAAGCGTCAGTAAATAATAAAAAAATATTACTTTAATTTGAATACACCATTTATTTTATAGTTATTTCAATTTACCTAAACATGTAAACTCATTGTCGAAAAAAGTAAAATAATAATTTTTTTAGTTATTCTGATTAATTGTGTTGAGAAAAGATTGGTGATTTTTATTTTTAGAGTAAATAATAAATAGGTCATTGATTTTTTATCTCAAAAATAAATAAGTTTTTGACTAATTAAAAATATAATTTTTTTTTTCTAAAATGTGAGACATTTAAATTCTTCCGAAGGATCGATTTGTCCTTGTATATTTTAGACGGAAGAACTTAAATATATTGTATTTTAGAAGGTTAGAGACATTTCTGTATTTTCAATTAATTAAAAACTTATGTGTCTTCGAATTAAAAAGTTAAAAACTTATTTATCTTTTTCTCTTATTTTTTAATGGTTCTCATGTCATTGCTAGTTAATCCCAATTTGCTTCATTAATCATATAAATTCACCTGAGATTGAAATTGAATATTGGATTGAAATTCATGGACCACTAATGAATTTTGAATGTAATAGGTACTAATATTGAGTAAAATTTTACCCTAACTCTTAACTATTTCACTAACTTTCATTTCGCCCCTCATCAATTGAAAAATGACATTGCAGCTCCTAACGATTAACTTCGTCAGATATTTTATTACTTCTGTTAATGTCTCTGTTTAGAACTAACAAAATTTGTCTACATGTCACGTTAGCTGATGACGTGTCAAGGAACCATTCCAAGGGACAAAAAGACTTTTATCGTGTCAGCAATATATCCCCTAACTAATTTAAACATAGACACTTAAAACCCTAACTAATTCAAACATAGAGATATAAATTCATAATGAACCATGAAGTAGGACAAGTATCCCTAAATTTCAACAAGTCATTGTATTTGCTGCACTGGTTGCTGGCCTTGATTGGCGGCAGCCTCAGCTCCTTGCTCCTCCTTCTCTTTCTTTTTCTTTATAAAGTGCTGATATGAACGCAGTAAAAACTACCTCATCAAGTTCAATACCTTTCAATTATTTTCTTTTTTATCTCCAATACGAATTTCATGTCCCTATCTTTGCAATGTTCATTTATTAGTGTTGTGAACGTGATCTTATTAGATTTTAAACCTCTCTTTCTCATCTTATTCACAAGTTTCCTAATTTCCTGCAAATCGCAGATCTAGCAAAGGCTATTGATTATTTGATTAGTGTATTGTACGAGATCAAGTTTGTCCTAATGTCTGGATTGATCATTACTTGAAAATTCTTCCAAACCAAATCAATTTTTCATATTTGCATTGTTCATCAATCAAAGTGGTAAAAGTAATACCATTCGAGACCAACTCTTTCTTGCACATGTCATCAAACAAAATTTCTGCAACATAAGAAGAAGAAGAAACAAGGAACTAAGGTTATTACCAACCACAGTCAATAATAAGTGCAATGACAGGTACAATGACTTGTTGAAATTTAAGGATATTTGTCCTACTTCATAGTTCATGATAAGTTTATGATTAAATTAGTTAGGGATTTAAGTGTCTCCTAAAAAATTTTTCAAAAGTTTAATTGTCCTATTTTATTGCAGCATATTGCTAACACGACAATGAATGTTTTGTCCCTTAAAAATGGTTTTTTGATGACACGTCATCAGTTAACGTGACACGTAAAAAAATTCGTTAGTTTTGGACAAAAATATTAACAAAAGAGGTAGAATGTCTGACAAAATTAATCGTTAAGAGTTGTAATATCATTTTTCAATCGATAAAAGACGAAATGATAATTAGCAAAATAATTAGAGGCGGGGTAAAATTTTCCTCTATTAATATTTTGCTCGATGGTTGTTTGATGACCTACTATTTTTCAAGTTCTTTTATTTGCCCAAAATTTCCGGTAATCATGATATTTTGACCCTCTAATTTGAAACCATTACCACGTAATCTAATCTCATGCTTGCTTTTGGTATCAATTTTCCAATAATCATGATATTTTTACTCTCAACTGGCTCTCAATTTTACCAACTATCCAATTCTTGTACTTCGTTTTAATTCTAAGCCTAATATTTTCAAACATTTTAATTTTGAGTTTAATTTTATTCTTTCATTAATTTTTATCTTATTGTTAAGTGGGCATCTGTTTCAAAGGATTTTAATTTATTTATGGAAATTGTTTATAGAAATATATTATTTTTATATCAGTTTGAAGTTTTAAATTCTAATTCTTATAAATAATTTGTTCCTTGTTAAGAGTTGAAATTTTTATTCCCATACCAAAAAGTTGGTATTTGATATTTAGATGTTTTTTCTTTCCAAAGATAAGGTAAAATTACATTACTTGGTAAAAAAAAATTAAAATACAATAATGTCCAAAGTGAAATAAGAAAAAGAATTGAGGTTCTCCCAAATGAAACACAGCAAGAGGAAAAGAAAAACTAGGGAAAGGTTCCTCAAAAATGCTGTCAGATTCTACTCTCATAGATCCCATGGTGGATCTTTGAAGCCAACGCCAAAATTGTGGGTGCTATTGTCTTCATCCCTTCAAAGATTTCGGTGTTCCGATCCTTGCCTTATGTTGACAAAATAAAAATTAATTATAAAATAATTATTATATATTTCA
>NC_029794.2:11350938-11351269 GCF_000816755.2 Arachis ipaensis | reverse complement strand
AATCTGTATATGTATAATGAATGAACATGTTTATAATTTATTCTTCGGAATATAAACACCAACTATCAACCAATTGTGCTACTAAATAAACAAAAGTTTTGGGACCCAGATATAACATTTTCAAATACAATAATTTTGAGAATATAATTTCTAGGAATATATTCTTTTAATCTTGAAATAAAGTAATAAACGTTTATTAAAAGTTTGTTACGAAAACAAAGGGTGGGTTTAAGGAAAAGAGAAGATGGGAGAGAACGATGAGAATAAGAGATGTTTTTAAGTAATAAAAATGTAGAGAATAATTAAAGAGATTATTTATAGTCAATGATTT
>NC_029794.2:11318215-11350417 GCF_000816755.2 Arachis ipaensis | reverse complement strand
AATGAGGTTAGCATATGACCCCAGAGTCCTTCTGGACTGTTCATTTCCACTTATGTCCATGATGGAGAAAAAGGAATTGATATGAATTGCAATTAAATTATATTTAATTTTTTTTTTTTAGATTTTTAATTAATAAATGATATAGATGCCACACTAAAAACAAGATGAAAATGTGAACGAAAAATCTTGATTTTAATCGTTACAAGTTGCCTTGATAAAATCAAAACAATCGCCACAAGATTTCTTGATAAAATTACATGATCGCTACAAATTATCTTGATAAGATCAATATGATCGCCACAAATAAATTGATAAGATCATAATTTATTTTTTATACGAGAACAAAAGAAATTCTCACAACAAAAGAAAACACAAGAATTATATTTGATAATTTTATAATATGATTCTTACATATCTAATAGAGTCTCTTTATATAGTGCTAAATAGATGACATGCTATTAAATAATCTATTAAATATTTATTGCTCCAGTATATTAAAAACAATGACTAACCATTAAAAACTTCTTTAGGAAAATTAAATGGAACTTCTTCCTAATTCATTAAACAATAAAACCCACTAAGTATTGAAAATATAATTAAAGACTCACTAATGGCTATATATGACTTATGAACTCTTAAAACATTAAAACTAACATAAAAAGATAACTAAAAGACTTCTGAAATATCTATCAAATAACCTATATGAATTTAACAATAATAACACAATTTGTTTTTTAATTCTACACCCCATGCTCATATAATATAGTTACATAATAGGATATCTATAAAAATAGATTTGTAACTGATGGTTATCAGTGGCTAAAATAAGGGGAGTTAAGTATTGGTTTCTTTTTTCGATGACTTTTTAACTTAGCTTTACCAATGGAATTTGAGGAGATATTTTGTTTTGTCTCCTGTCGTATTAGGAGATATTTTCTTTTTGTTTCCTAAATTACAGAAACAGAGATAGAGTAGAGAATAGAGAATTGTACATAGATGTATCCTGGTTCAGCTACCTAGTGCAATGTAGCCTACATCCAGTCTTCATCACAACTATGACAAAATTTCACTGTTTTTCAATGGATTACATTCACCAATTTTTCCTAGGATCTACCTAATCCTATTTGGGACAAATCCAGATTCTAACCCAATCTGAATTTGACTAGGACTCAACCTAGCTTTCAACAGCCAAGTGCGAACCCAACCGGTAAGAGAATTCCCACAGGATCATGATATAAAACAGAAAAACATACAAAAATTCTGAGATAACTATGACTTTTTCTCCAAGTTTAACTCACTGTCTTTTTTCTCTCATTGACTTTTTCTAACAAACCTCACCATGTTTGCCTTTTTCAATGAGATTCAGACAGACTAAATTGAGAAAAAGAAAATACAACATGAGACCCATGAAGGAGAAGAACTTAGAATAGCTTAGGTAGCTATGAGAACCGAACTCAGTGCTCTGTTTTTCTCTCTTGCTTTCAACACCTTTGGTCGTTCACCCTTATTATAGAAGAGTGAAGCTTCCAAAGTTGAAGCAATTTCAACCTTTTTGCTGTCGTCTTCTCCAGTATCAAACTTTGCAGCGGCGTCCTCAGAACAGAGAGAGAGAAGGCCAAATCTTTGACATGAAACTTACCTTCTCTTTCATCCTTTTTCTTCAAGTTCCTTTGATCTCGACCGTGAATCTTTTCTTTGGCTCCAAGTTTGATTTATGGTTGTTGATGAGCTTTTGAGCATGTTTGACTTCACTTTCTCCATGGTTGCTTGATTTGTGCTAGAGGCTCAACAAACTTCTTTATGGTCCCTTGGTGTAGCACGAATGAGAACAATAGCTTCTAAGATGCTCTAATCGGATGCAATCCTCCCTTTTGTTGTAGCCCTAAAACTTGCTTGAACTTGGTAACACACTTTTTGTTCTTCACCAAAATCTAGCTTCAGTTCTTTTCATTTTCTTCTTTCTTGTTTCTGAGCTTTGATGTGAAAAGGTAGAAAAAGAAGAGAGAGAGAGAGAGAGAGAGAGAGAGAGAGAGAGAGTTTGGTGGAATTGAGAAAGGGTTTAAATGAATTGAATATTTTGTTTACCCTATTGATGACTTAGTGACTTGTATGGATTTGGTTTTGAGATCACTGAATGGGCTTGGAAGGGTTTGGACTTAATTCTTTCTTTCTTTCTTAGTTTATCCATATTCCTTTCTTGGATCAGATTGGAGTTGTGTAGCTGAAATTATATTTGGCCAAGTTATATGTGTACTAGCTTAATGTTTGGGTCATCTTGTGTGCATAGATGGGCCAAATTTGGTTTGGGTTGCATCTTAAGCTTCTTGGACCATTTTTGCTTAACTTATTCTCCTACACACTAAACCAAACAAATTATAATGATCCAATAATGTTTATTCATCATCTTTAATCAAGAATTAAATTTTCAAACTCAACGGTAACACTTCTTAGATATTCTCAAGTATTAGACTAACGCTTCATTAAGATGTTACTAAAGAAAAGCTCTAAAGAAAAAAAATTAATAAAGAAAAAAGAATACACTATCTTGTAATATATTTGCATAAGTTAGCTCGTCAAAAATTTTACAAGAAAAAATCAAGTTTAGGACAAAAATTACGGTTAAAAAAAATACATTTCGTATTACTTTTTCTGATAACTACATCACTTGATATTTCTTAGTTGATGCATTTTAATTTTGTGTCCTAACTTCTGAACAATCAAAGTAGATAGAGCTTTTGTGAACAAGTTTGTCAAATTGTCATTGGAACGAATTTGTTAAATGTCTATATCAACATTTTGTTTAATATCATGTGTAGAGAAAAAAATTTGATGAAATTTGTTTGCAAGTAAAGTTATTTTTATATATAACTATTCATATATTTTCTATGAGTAAATCACACGTATCTTGGACATGTTGAGGATTGATCTAAGTCAACCACATTTTCAAATTGCCTCATAAATTGCTAATATTTATGAATAAATTGAGGAAGTTGTTGCTATTATTTACTTTGATGATCATATAATTTTATTTTCATTTATGAATAAAATAACCTATTTTGACTTATATTATGCAGATTAGGAAGAAAATCTGCATATGTATTTTTAATTAGTTGAAATGAAGACTTTAATGAATGAAATAAATTTTTATCAGTGAATCCTTAAAAATATTTTAAGATATGTTTAACACCATTTTAGAATATTCTAGTTAAACAAGGGAAATTCTAATAAAAAGTATATTGAAATTGTTATTGTTAGCCAAAAAATACGTTAAGTTATTCTTTAACAAGAAAATATTTTTGTGGTTTGGTCGGAGGAACGTCCAAGTGGGTAAAAGTTCGATGTTCGCACCAAGTGTAGGTTGTGTGGAAAAAGTACTTAAGAAATGCTTGAGATTCTAGAGGATCAATTAGAATTTAGTCAACCTAGAGTTAATTTGTGGAAAAATAATTTTTATTTTAATTTTAAAATTTGGAAAATTAAGATAATGAGAAGTTATATTCAGCCACTGACATTGCGCCTTGCTTCAACTGTAGCAATTCGAGTTCTTTAGTCGTCCATACTTGAATTAGGAAAGTATTCCTTGTAAAATTTCGTCTAGAAAGCTTCCCAAGATATAACATTATCGCCCTGCTGCAAAAGGCATCACATTCCCCGCCACCAATGCAGTGCTTTCCTTATAAGCTGATAAGATGCGAATTCAATGCACTGATCTTCAGGCACCAATTATGCTTGTAATGCTCATTCCATTGCCTGAAACCAGTTATCAGCTTCAGTCGGATTAGTGGTCCCTCTGGATATCGGTGGATTGACTTTCAATAAAGTTGCCAGTGTCATCGGGCCCTGATTTTGATTTCTGCCATTCCCCCCATTACCATTGTTCATCTGTTGCCCAAGTGCTTTGGCAGTGGCCTGCATCGCAGCAGCCATATTCTCCAAAGCAGCCATGAAGTTAACTGGCTTATTCGTATTGGTTTCAAGTTCTTCACAATTAGTTCGACCTCTCCCACGGCCACGACCGCGTCCACGAGGTGCCATCTAGTTCCTATACACACCAAACAATTGATATCAAGGTGATCAGTCTCAATATCGCAAGTCTAGTGCTTCAAAGTCCCAAATGCATGCTCATGAACGTTTATGCCATATATATTAGTTAGATATCCTAATAGCACATAGACACACTCATAGTGTATGCACAGAAGCATAGTCAGTCCATCTCTCTGGCTCTACAGGAACGAACCGCTTTGATACCATAATGTAATACCCTACCACACTTAATCTTATGCTTAAGTCATAAAACTGAGGTGGTGAGGTATTACGACCTCTAAAAGTAAAAGTATATATTTAATATAGTTGAAAGAAAATTTTATCAAGGAGCCTTTGAAGAAAAGTTAAAACAAAATGTTAAACCAAAAAGCGCAACACTCACGTAAACGTTAGCATAACCGAAGCAAGGTAAGAGTAAAACAAAACATGTGTATATACAATGGAGTTCCAAGATATAGATAACAAAGCTTCTGACCTGGCTCGCGAAGTTAAAACCGGACAGAGCATATAAATATATACACATATATATACATGAGAATCTCAAAAGAACCCAAAATACAGATTACATAACCTGTTTCTCCAAATCAACTTCTAAGAGGGATAAAGCATCATATACATAAATAGTGGAGATAATAAGTATCTACATATATACATCAATCCAAAATAAGTCCCAAAATACAAAAGGTCTTCGCTGTAAGAAGCTCCCAGTATGCCTCAGCGAGGTGCCTCATGTCCTACATCTGAAAACCACAAAATATGTATGGGATGAGAACCAGAGGTTCTCAGCATGGTAACATTGCCCACATCTCTAACATATAATGTTCCAAGAAAGCCAAAGGCAATCCTAGAACTTTCGACAAAAGATTCAAACTTAAAACTATTCTTTAAAACCATAAATACGCCATAAACAAAGTGGGGTAGCTAAGGGTTCAAAATTCTAACTCAACCTAACTTGATCCTTTAGCTTCTCACCTTCCTCCGTTCCTCCAGAACTCCATAGTACAGACAACCAAAATACAGACAAAGCAAACACAAGTAGAATACAATTACAGCAAGTAGCAAATTTAGCAAGTAGGCATAATAATCACATAAGCAAGCCCAATTAATGCAAAATCAAACAAGAAACACAAATTCATATGATGCATGCCTGTCCCATAGCTGATGATATCATCTGTCGGTTATATAGCCAACCCGACACGTTCTGGTAGCTAACCATGGATAGAAACACCCATTGCGGAGCAAGTGGGTATGAGCTACAACCCCCTTGCTACTACCCGCTTAACCCAGAGCAAGTGGAATTAAACCACTACTGCTGCTACTACCCAGGCGGGTGTGTAAAAGCTCAACCTGGAGCAAGTGAAATAATCCACTACTGTTGCTACTACCCAGGCATCACAATCACTGACTTGGAACAAGCGGGATGAACCACAATCCTTGTTACTGCCCAGGTATCTCAAACATACATTTATTCTGTCTAAAACAATCATCATTATTATCAAATCTCAAGCATTGACTTGGAGCAAGTGAGACGAACCACAATCCTTGCTACTACCCAGGTATCTCAACCATACATTCATTCATTTATCATCACATCATTATACATCATGAACTTAGCCACCCCTCACAGCATATATAATATTACAACACTTCCTCATTCATCATCATTTACTTTACCCCTTTCTTCATCAACAAGTTACCTTCCTCACAACCCTAATTATACTTCATTACTCAAGGTCGACCTACCAAGCTTTAAACAAGAGTTAAAAGGGTTTTGAAAGCTGGAGGAATGCATTTAGAAATAAAAATCAATGTTTTGGTAAAATAGGGGCTCGCATACGCGACTTCTGCTCGCGTACGCGAGGAGTGCAACCCGAAACGAGAGCTCGCGTCGTTTGTCAATTTTCACGTACGCACCCCTACAAAATTTGACCTCTCACGTACGCATACACTTGTTCGCGTACGCGAGGAGTGCAGCCCGAAATGAGAGCTTACGTACGCGAGTTATACAGGGTGGCTAAAATGTTCAAATATTGCAGAATTTCAGCTTTGCACACTAAAGTTCTGACGCGCATAACTTTTTCATTTTAAAAAATTTTTCATCCGTTCTTCGAACAGTGTAAACCTCTCGAACCAAATTTTCTTTCTAGATAAGTTTGATAAAAATTGGAGGTCCGGAAGCCAAGTTATACTCTGCCAAAATTGGTAAAAAATGATAGTTTACAAACCTCAACTTTCAAAACACACCAATTTCAAACCTTTCAAAAACCAAACCAAACCTTACCATAACAGCATCAAGCACTGCCTAATCATATTTCAATCCTTCTTATTCCTCCCACAACTCATCAATTCACCACTTCCATCAATTTTAGTTCAATAATTCAAGTTCACGACAGTATTTCAATATGCCTAATCAATTATCTCTAACAAATGTAATCTCAACAATACAACAAATATGGCACCAATAACAACTTCAAAATTCACTAATCTTTATACATACCAACCAATGTCATATACAAGGTCACACACCTAATTCATAAGAGCCTCAAATTTAACCTCCAAAATCACTAACCAACATAAATATTACACAATCTCAACCAACAACAACGTCAACAATTCAATTCCTATCTACGGTCACTAATCTAAGTTTTCACGATACATTATATTTTAGATACGAGAAACCGAAACCATATCTTAGCCGATTTCCTCGTATAATCCAAAGATAACCCAACTAAGCAAGTTTACAAGCTTCACCACAAAAATTCAGCGTCCAAAGACTCAATCAAGCTTCCATCTTCACAATCTTGCTCCATATCACATATACACACTAACTATTTCACATCATTATATCCATACATATACACTCAATACCCAATCATAATTAATTAAGGGATTCACTAGGGTTTGAGGATCCTTACCTTGAATGTGCCTCAATCAAACAAAAGTCCACTAATTCTTCAAGTTAATTTAACCCTAAAACATCAAATTAACCAAAAGCCTCAACACCTAAAGTACATAATTTTCGAATTAGAGAAGAGGAAATTGAAACTGGAACTGTAGCTTCATTACCAAATTAAGTCCTGGGCTTTGTAGAGCTCGTCGCTACGGAAGCGTGGCCACAAACGGTGCAGCTATCGGAGCTCCGGATCAAAAGTTATTTGGATTTGAATCTTTGAGTGAGGGTTGTGTTCTTCTCTTTGCATGAATGATTCAGCGTGTTTAGCTGAATGATAAACCCCAATTTTGTGGTTTATCTTGTGCTTAATTTAGGGAATTTTATCACATTTTCTCACATTTATTCAATGAAATAGCATGATTTTGTAATTCTCCCTTAATTTGTGCTTAAGTGTAAAAACATGCTTTTTAGGCCCTTAAATTGGTGATTTTAATTCACTTTAATTCCATTCGATGCCTTGATGTATTTGTTGAGTGATTTCAGGTTCATAAGGCAAGTATTGAATGGAAGAAGTGAAGAGAAAAGCATGCAAAGTGGAGAATTCATGAAGAAATAAGCATTTGGAGAATTAAGGACCACGTGCACGCGTCATCCACACGCACGCGTGAGTTGAAGATTGGCAAGCCACGCATACACGTCACCCACGCGTACGCATGAGGAGGAATTTTGGTCAGCGACGTGCACGCGTCACCCACGCGCACGCGTGACGCTGATCACGTGACCTCATTAAAGTGAAAACGCTGGGGGCGATTTCTGAGCTTCCCAGGCCCAAATCCAACTCGTTTCTGAGAGTATTTCATGTAGAATTGAAGATTGAGCAAGGGGGGAGCAATTAGTTTTAAACTAGGAAGCATGTAGTTAGTTTCTAGAGAGAGAGGCTCCCTCTTCTCACTAGAATTAGGTTAGGATTAGGTCAAATTCTCCTAGATCTAGGTTTAATTCCTTGTTTTTATCCTGTCTTCTTTATAATTCCTTGTTGTATTGTCTTAATTCTCCTATTTTCTCTTGTTAATTTTTCTTTGTATGCCTCTTTTATGTTGATCCAATATTATTGGATTTTGATTTCCTTTTAATGCAATTTATATTTTATGTTCCTTTGTTGTTGATTTGAGTTGTTGTCGTTAATTTCTTTGTAATTGGTAGTTGTAGATTTATAATTCTTGCAATTTTACCATGCTTTCCTTTTAAACCTTCCAAGTATTTGACAAAATGCTTGGTTGGTTGTTAGAGTAGATTTTTGAGCATTCTTGGCTTCGAAAGAGGGGTTAGGCAATCTTGAGTCATTAAGACCCAACCGATGTTGGTGATTTAGAGTTGTTGGCTAGTATTATTTTCATTGACTCTAATCTCTTGCTAATTCAATTAGTGAGTTGATTAGGACTTTTGGATTGAGATTAGCTAGTCTTATTTGACTATCTCCCTATGTGAAGATAACATTATACCTTCTTCCATTGTTGGAGATGACGAAATAAGATAAATTCTTGTTAATTATTGTTAGTGACTAGGATAGAAAGCCTATATTCTCAATCCTTGCCATGAATGTCTCTCTTTATTAATTGCTTTCTTTAATTGTTTTCTTTATTTTCTTGCCATTTACTTTCTTGCCCCTTTTTATCAAATCAAACCCCCCCCCGTGTTCCTTCATAGCCAATAATCATTCACTTTATTGCAATTCCCTCTGAGACGACCTGAGGTTTAAATAATTTGGTTAATTTTCATTGGGGTTTGTACTTGTGACAACCAATTTAAACTTTGATTGAGCATTGCTTGTCGGTTGGGAACTATACTTGCAACAAAGTTATTTCCCCTAACCGAGAAGAAATTCTTAGCCAACGGTTTTGCTCTATCACTGAATGAGGGAGGAAGGAGGGTTTTCTTTATGTGTATTAGGCTGAGTGGGTTGGGCCCTGGGCCTAATACGGGCCCGGTTTTCTCGGTTCGGCCCAATCTTGGGAAAAATTTTTCAAAATTAGTGTCAAAATTCATATTTTAATTAATTCTACTACATTAAACTACAAAATTTTATTTTCTAATTTCTTGGATTAATAATTAATTTATTGTCTAATTATTTACAAATTTTGCAGGTTTTACATCTTACCTCCTAACAGAAATTTTTGACCTCGAAAATATCGTCGGCCATGTGAGTTCATGAGCGTAATCCTCCTTTAAACTCGATGTATAGTAGTCCTAAGGTCTTCCTAATCTACGCGCTTCCACTGTCGCACTATGATTCATTTATCTCTAAGAGTCTTGATGATTCGTCCAACGCCAACCAAAAGTCTCACTAAACTCTACAAGCTCTAACGGCAATACCCTACTCGGAACAATTCAGTTTGGTTCTAAGTCTAATATTAAGTTTGACATTCCCAGTTTCAGGTTTTCATCCTTATCTTAGGCTATGATTAAATGTGGTATTGTAAAATCATGCACTGTTCTTTAAATCCAGTTATTACAATTACCTCAACCTTACTATCGCAATCGGCCCGCATCTTGACTTCCTACTTGTTGACAATTCCTAGATACATGTCCTGGTAAATCGCACTTGTAACATACGCCTAATCCGAAACGGCACGGCCTATCCGGATGGTACTGCCCGCACCTCTGACAAGTCAGATCCTCTGCAGTAGCTCTTGTTTATTTTTCTCTACCATCTCCTTGGCAATCCTCATTCGTTCCAACCTGGTTTCGACCTTGGGGAAATTGTTGAGCATATTTTCTTCGCTGGAATCCTTAGCACCTTGGTGCTAAATTCTGATTATAGTCTCTTTGGTGGAACTCCTGGTTATCACTATCTGCCACAACAACCTTTATCACACATTCTTCAGCAATTTGGCTCTTATTCACAAGCTCGGAAAAGACCCTAATCTCCATCGGCCCGACGGAGCTCAGAATGTCACTCTGAAGTCCTCCCTCATACTTTATACATTTTCATTCAGCAAAATCTTTTAGATTACCTTGGAAGATTTGAGAAAACCGACACAATTCTTCAAATTTATTTGTATATTCAGCCACTGACATTGTGCCTTGCTTCAACTGTAGCAATTCGAGTTCTTTAGCCGTCCTGACTGAATTAGCAAAGTATTTCTTGTAAAATTCAGTCTGGAAAGCTTCCCAAGATATAACATTATTGCCTTGCTGCAGAAGGCGTCGTGTTCCCTGCCACCAATGCAGTGCTTCCCCTCGTAAGCTGATAAGTTGTGAATTCAATGCACTGATTTTCAGGCACCAATTGTGCTTGTAATGCTCATTCCATTGCCTGAAACCAATTATCAGCTTCAGTCGCATTAGTGGTGCCTCTGAATATCGGTGGATTGACTTTCAAGAAAGTTGCCAGTGTCATCGGGATCTGATTTTCATTTCTGCCATTTCCCATTACCATTGTTCATCTGTTGCCCAAGTGCTTCCGCAGTGGCCTGCATCGCAGCAACCATATTCTCCAAAGCAGCCATGAAGTTAATTGGGTTATTCGTATTTGTTTCAAGTTCCTCATTACTAGTTCGACCTCTCCCAAGGCTACGACCGCGTGCACGAGGTGCCATCTGGTTCCTATACACACCAAACAATCGATATCAAGGTGATCAGTCTTAATATCGCAAGTTTAGTGCTTCAAAGTCCCAAATACATGCTCATGAATGTTTATGCCACGTATATCAGTTAGATATCCTAATAGCACATTGACACACACACACACACACACACACACACACACACACACAGAGTATGCACAGAAGCATAGTCAGTCTATCCCTCAGGCTCTACAGGAACAAACTGCTCTGATACCATAATGTAACACCCTACCTCACAGAGCTTTACACCTAGGATGTAAAATAGAGGTGGTGTGGTATTATGACCTCTAAAAAATATATATAGTAATACATAACAAATGATATAGTATAATAGGAGCCTTGAAAAATGGATTAAGCAATTATGCTTAAGTCATAAAACTGAGGTGATGAGGTATTACGACCTCTAAAAGTAAAATTATATATCATATAGTTGAAAGGAAATTTTATTGAGGAGCCTTTGAAGAAAAGTTAAAACAAAACGTTAAACCGAAAAGCGCTACACTCACGTAAACGTTAGCGTATCCGAAGCAAGGTAAGAGTAAAACAAAACATGGGTATATACAATGGAGTTCCAATATATAGATAACAAAGCTTCTGACCTGGCTCGCGAAGTTAAAACTGGACAAAGAATATAAACACACCCACACACACACACACACATATATATACATGAGAATTCCCAGAATCCCAAAATACAGTTTACAGAACCTGTTTCTCCAAATCAACCTCTAAGAGGGATGAAGCATCATATACATATATAGTGGAGAGAATAAGTATCTACATATATACATTAAGCCAAAATAAGTCCCAAAATACAAAAAGTCTTTGCTGTAAGAAGCTCCTAGTATGCCTCAATGAGGTACCTCACGTCCTGCATCTAAAAACTACAAAATATGTATGGGGTGAGAATCAGAGGTTCTCAGCATGGTAACAGTGCCCACATCTCTAACATATAATGTCTCGGGAAAGCCGAAGGCGATCCTAGAACTTCCGACAAAAGATTCAAACACAAAACTATTCTTTAAAACCATAAATAAGCCATAAACAAAGTGGGGTAGCTAAGGGTTCAAAATTCTAACTCAACCTAACTTGATCCTTTAGCTTCTCACCTTCCTCCATTCCTCCACTGCTGTTGCTACTACTCAGGTGGGTGTTTAAAAGCTCAACCTGGAGCAAGTTGAATAATCCACTACTGCTGCTTCTACCCAGGCATCACAATCACTAACCTGGAACAAGGGGACGAACCACAATCCTTGCTACTGCCCAAGTATCTCAAACATACATTCATTTAGTCTAAAACAATCATCATTATTATTAAATCTCAAGCATTGACCTGGAGCAAGTGAGACAAACCACAATCCTTGTTAATGCTTAGGTATCTCAACCATACATTCATTCATTTATCATCACATCATTATACATCATGAACTTAGCCACCGCTTACAACATATATAATATTACAGCACTCCCTCATTCATCATCATTTACTTTACTTCTTTCTTCATTAACAAGTTACCTTCCTCACAATCCTAATTATACTTCACTACTCAAAGTCCACATACCAGGCTTTAAACAAGAGTTAACAGGGTTTTGAAAGCTGGAGGAATGCATTTAGAAATAAAAATCAATGTTTTGAAAAAACAGGGGCTCGCGTACGCAACTCCTGCTCGCATACGCGAGGAGTGCAACCTGAAACGAGATCTCATGTCGCGTGCCAATCTTCGCGTACGTGCCCCTGCAAAATTCAACCTCTCGCGTACGTGTACACTTGCTTGCATACGCGAGGAGTGCAGCCCGAAATGAGAGCTCGCTTCACGTGTGAGGCTTGCATACGCGAGTTATGCAGGGTAGCCAAAATATTCAAATGTTGCAGAATTTCAGCTTTACACACCAAACTTCCAACGCGCATAACTTTTTTGTTTTAAAATATTTTTCATTTGTTCTTCAAACGGTGTAATCCTCTTGGACCTTATTTTTCTTTCTAGATAAGTTTGATAAAAATCGGAGGTCCGAAAGCCAAGGTATACTCCGCCAAAATTGGTAAAAAATCATAGTTTTCATTAAACTTTACAAACCTCAACTTTCAAAACACCCGAATTTCAAACCTTTCAAAAACTAAACCAAACCTTACCATAACAGCATCAAGCACTCCCTAATCATATTTCAATCCTCCTTATTCCTCCCACAACTCATCGATTCACCACTTCTATTAATTTTAGTTCAATAATTCAAGTTCACGACAGTATTTCAATATGCGTCATCAATTATCTCTAACAAATGTAATCTCAACAACACAACAAATATGGCACCAATAACAACTTCAAAATTCACTAATCCTTATACATACCAACCAATGTCATATACAAGGTCACAATCATAATTCATAAAAGCCTCAAATTTAACCTCTAAAATCACTAACCAATATACATATTACGCAATCTCAACCAAAAACAACGTCAACAATTCAATTCCTATCTTACGGTCACTAATCTAAGTTTTCACGATACACTATATTTTAGATACGAGAAATCGAAATTATACCTTGGCCGATTTACTCGTATAATCCAAAGATAACCCAACTAAACAGGTTTAAAAGCTTCCTCACGAAAATTCAGCATTCAAGGACCCAATCAATCTTCCATCTTCACAATCTTGCTCCACATCACATATATATACTACCTATTTCACATCATTATATCCATACATACACACTCAATACCCAATCATAATTAATTAAGGGATTCACTAGGGTTTGAGGATCCTTATCTTGAATGTGCCTCAATCAAACAAAAGCCCGCTAACTCTTCAAGTTAATTTGACCCTAAAACATCAAATTAGCAAAAAACTTCAACACTTAAAACACATAATTTTTGAATTAGAGAAGAGGGAATTGAAACTGGAACTGTGGCTTTCTTACCAAACTAAGTTTGGGGTTTTGTAGAGCTCAACGCTGTGGACGCGTGGCCGCAAACGGTGTGGTGATTAGAATTCCGGATCAAAGGTTATTTGGATTTGAATCTTTGAGTGAGGGTTGTTATTCTCTTTGCATGAATGATTTAGCGTGTTTAGCTGAATGAGGGAGGAAGGAGGGTTTTCTTTGTGTATTGGGCTGAGTGGGTTGGGCCCAATACGGGCCCGGTTCGGCCTGTTCGGTCCAATCTTGGGCCAAATTCTTTAAAATTAGTGTCAAAATTTATATTTTAATTAATTCTACTACATTAAACTATAAAATTTATTTTCTAATTTCTTGGATTAATAATTAATTTATTGTCTAATTATTTACAAATTTTACGAATTTTACAATTCTCGGAGGAGTGAATGGAGCAGCAATCTCAAAACCACCATTTAGCGGGAGAAAGTGGAAATGGTAGCTTTTGATTGGATCATTAGGTAAATAATTGATTTAGAAGTCATCATGTTTGATAGAGAAAAAGAAAAGAGGCAGTAATATTTCCCCGAAATTCTAAGGTACCCCTTTTATCCATTGTGCCTAGTGCATGTTAGAGCATCAGCAATCCCAAAACGATGGGATTAACCACTAATAGTTTTCTCTGATTAGTTGATTGGGCTTAATCCCAGTACCCAACATGTTTTAGTTGATTGAAAAATTTAGTACGTTGGTTTAAAGGATGATCTAATTTTGGCACTACTTTGTGAAATTTAAACCTAGTATAACAACTTTTCCTATGACATAGTCTTTATATATTGGAAGCCGGTATCGTACCATCCACATAGCTTAGATTACTTCCTGTTCCCCGTATGGCTCTAACAAATGCTTTTACTCAAAAGGTTGATCGTGTTGCAAACATCAATGCAATGAAACTGGCTTGGAATTTGGTTGTTGGAGTTGTTCGTTTGTACGAGATTCCTAGCTCATGGAATCCCACAAATGTATGCAGCTTAGAGTTGGTGCTCTAGGATGAAATGGTGTGTATCCAACTATTCATTTTAAGAATGATCATATTAATTTGTGGAGTTTATACATGTTAATTTGTGTGTGTTTGTATGTGTGCATGTTTAGGGTGATCGTATACATTGCTTCATTCCAAAGGCAAATGTGGTGGTCTTTAAGACAGTTATTCGTGAGTTTGGAATTTACTCAATGAGAAATTAAATTGTTCAACCAAATTCGAAAGGTGTGAGGATAAATGCACACAAGTTCAAGCTAAGCTTTTTACATGAAAACTTCTGTCAGTGCTCTATCCAGTGAGACCTTTCAACTGAATCCTTTCCGATTCGTCTCTTTTATGAAATTGAAGCAATTGATGTTGTCAATCTGAACATCCTCTTAAGCAATATATTGATCAAATGATTCATAAAATCATTTGGTGGTTTATTTGGTTTTGTTATTTTGTTTGTGGATAACTGATGCTGTCTTTGTTGGTTTTTATCTCCACTATGGTATAGATTGCATTGGTCACGTTGGAAAGGAGGATGTTAGACCAATGGTTACAAAATCAGGTCAAGAAAGTAAATGCATGGCATTATACCTGGAGGATCTTTAGTAAGTCATTTGGCTGGCTTCATTGGTGAATCATTAAGTGGTTGTTTTAGTTGTGGCTATTCTTATTGTTGTATGTTTTACAATATTGTAGGAAAAACAAGATCAAGTGCACTATATTTGGTGAAATGATTGGCAAGTTAACTCCGTTTGTCAATAAGGATGATGGTGAGCTACTAATTTTGGTCGCTCAACTCTTCAAGCCAAATTAGTACCTCAATCAGATTAATGTTCAGAATAGTCTTTATGCCTCAAGAGTGTTCCTGAATCCTGATTTCCCTGATGTTGTTGCATTCAAGAATGGGTATGTAAACACTGAACGTTAAGTTACTTTTGGGGGAAAGATTGTATATCTGTTTAGGCACAGTTGTATATTAGTGACAACATTTTTTTTTCTTTTTATCGAATTACTTCGAGTTAGCCTATTGAAAGAAGGTGACATTGGCTCGCAACGAATTAATCATATAGAGACCCAACCTCGGTATTCAGTGAGTGATGAACTTTCAGGAGGTTCCTTTCCAATCAATACAATTGAAGAAGTTTTGAACATGACTTATGTGAGTTCATTTCCCATCTTTTTATATTAACACTAATTTCATTACATTCCTTTAAATGTTATTAAGATGAGAGTCCATGTTGTTGCAGGAAGGCTCCACTTGGATTTTAGCCACTATAGTATCTATTGATGTTGGCACCCGCGATTGGTATTATGCCTTGTGTAAGAGTTGTCACAGAAAAGTTGTGGAGAATAAGGGTCGATATTTCTGTGAGCATTGTCGAAAAGTGGGATTTAATGCTCCGTTAAGGTAACAATTTCTTTGTTATGAATTTTATTCCACCTCTTAACAGTAAACTTCTTTATGTGACCATGTTTTCTGCATTTAATGCTAAAATGTCAAATTTATCACTGTTGATTTTGGAACACCTTGGTGATTACAAATAACACATCACTTCTTAGAGCAAATGAAGTTTCACTCAGTTGGGTTTTACTAAATGTGAAGCAATGTAGTGTAATTAGAAAGGGTCGATATTTCTGTGATTATTGTCAAAAAGTGGGATTTAATGCTCTGTTGAGGTAACAATTTCTTTGTGATGAATTTTCTACAACCTTTTAGCAGCAAACTTCTTCATGTGACCTTGGTTTCTACGTTCAATACTTAAATCTCAATTTTCTCAATGTTGATTTGTTACACTTTGCTGATTACATATAAGACATAAGTTCTTAGAGCAGATGAAGTTTCACTTATTAGGGTGATCCTATAGCAAAAAGTTCAGTTGGGCAATTAAAAAGAATGTGTAATTTGTGGTGATGTTATTATTTTGTTACAGAGTTCTATTCTATTTTTAAGAAAAAACACTGAATGGCAACTCTGGGTATACCATATAAATAAAAGCTATGTGTTTCTACTTTTATCTAAATTTCACACACAACTATAAACATGAGTCAGTCTACTTAACTAATTCTATTTTGAGGAAAAAAAAACTAAATGAATAAAACTCAGGGTATACTACATGAATAAGGGTATTTGACTTAGGTTACTATTTAGCGTTTTGTATTTGTTCCAAGGGTTACCTGAAACTGTAGGTCGATCTCGGATGAGATCTTCTGTGCTGATCGGAGATGACGTGTCCGGCTGGTGGGTGGCGGCCGGAGCTGTCATGTCCGACTTGCTAGACTGGCAATGCTGCTGATCCTTTGTCACCGGAGGGTGGTGATACATGCAAGGGACTCTGATGCTTAAGTTAGCAAGCGTATTAAGCAGATTTTTTGTAGAATCAGAGTATGAGTTATACCTGGGTTCTCCAGTGTATTTATAGTAGTGTGGAGTGACCTTTTTAGATAAGATAAGTTAGTTATCTTATCTTTATCTTTATCTTTGAGTGGCCTTTGGACTCGAGCCGTGTTCCTCTATCTGGGCCCTTTTTTGGGCTTTCCTGGTAATTTGGCCGAGCTCTTTGAGCAGAGGTCGGATAGTCTGACCTGAAGAGGTCGGTCGCTTTGTCACTAAACATCCTGGGTCGGTGACAAACCCCAATTTGACGGTTTATTTTGTATTGATTTTTGGAGATTTTATCACCTTTTACCCATATTTATTCAAGAAATAGCATGGTTTTGTATATTCTCCTTTAATTGTGCTTGAATGTGAAAACATGCTTTTTAGGACTCAAAATAGCTAAATTTAATTCACCTTGATTCTATTAGATGCCTTGATATGTTTGTTAAGTGATTTAAGGTTTAGGAGGCAAAGATTGGAAGAGTTAGGACTTATGGACTAGGATTGATATAGCTCATTTGACTTTCCTTTACTACTAGTTAGAGGATGATTTAATGAGATTAATCCTTGCCAATTCTTATATTGTGGTTAGTGATTAGGATAGAGATCTTTGACCACCAACCCTTGCCAAGAGCCTTTTATAGTTGTTAGTTTATTTTCATTGCCATTTACATTTCATGTCTCTTATCCCAAAACCCCAAAATACAATCCATAACCAACAACAAGACACTTCATTGTAATTCCTAGGGAGAACGACCCGAGGTTTAAATACTTCGGTTATTAATTTTAGGGGTTTGTTACTTGTGACAAACAATCTTTTGTATGAAAGGATTATTGTTTGGTTTAGAAACTATACTTGCAACGAGAATTCACTTGAGAAATTCTAAACCATCAAAAATTCATTCGTCAAAATGGCGCTGTTGCCGGGGAATTGCAATGGTGTTATGTTATTGGTTATTGTACATATGTGAATAGTGTGAATATCTTGCTTTTCACTTTATTTGCTAGTTGTAGAATTTTATTTCTCTTAGTTTCCATTATCTTTTGATTTTTGTTTTCTCTTTCCATTATGAATTCTCATTTTGGCTATGAGTGTGATTACAACTATGTTGTAGGTGATGAGGACTATAATGGAGATGTGTATCAAGGATGGGACAATCAAAGGTGGGAAGAGCCATATGCTTATGATCAATCATCATGGCAACAACCCCCACCAATGCACTATGAGGAAGAGCCATTCTTTGATGCATATCAATCAAATGGCTATGGTGGATCTCCTTGTGATTTCCAAGAACCACCACTATATGCCTATGAGTCATATCCTCAACATGACCCTCAACCACACTCACAAGCCTATTTTCAACAAACACCTCCATATGACCATGATCCTTACCCACCATACCAACCTCCTTTTGAACCATATGAGCCATACATGGAACCACAATTCCAAGATTACTACTCCCAAAAACCACTTCAATACACACCACCACCTCACCAAGAAGAACCACCTTCCTATAATGAACCCTTTCTCCAAGACAATGAACCTTCTTATCCACTCCAACCTCTAATGGATGGAACCCTTGGTGTTCTTCTTCAAGGACATGAGGAGATGACAAGGGATGTGCAACAATTCATGACCGCCTTGGATGCGGTAGTAAACCGGTTAGCATCCCAACTTTTGGACACTCAAGGAACTCCCATGGCTCAAGAAGAGCATAGCATGAAGGAGAGATTGGAAACTCCGGTGGAAAAGGAGGAAGGCTACTTTGTGTTAGAACAATTGGAGGAACCTATGACCATTGAAGAAGAGGAAGAAGTGGTTGAAGACTTAGGAGATGCGGAACTTCCATGGGAAGCTAAAATCATAGAAAATCCATCCAAGAAGATTGAATTTGATGTCGAGGAGGAAAGTGCACAACCTCCAAGGCATATTCTATATGAAGACTTGGAAAGAATGAAGCAAGAATTGAGTTCCCTTGGTGATGAAGATCATGCATCCAACCATCTTGGTGGTGAATCCTTTGAATTTGAAGAACCTTCTCCCAATGAGATAGAAAGCAATGTGGAGGTAGATTCCTCTCAACCTCCCATTTATGATTTGAGTGATGGGGAAGAGTTAGATGAAATTGATGAACAAAGGATTGGAAGTGAAGAAGCTTATGAAGAGGTGGAGATTAACAAGGAAGAACACAAGGGAGTAAAGCTTGCTAGCACATTGGAGATACCTCTCCCCAAGCCACCACCATCCATTCTTTCATTCAAGTGGGTAAATTCCTTATACTCAAGCTTTATTATTCCCCTTGAATATGGTTTGCTTGAGACGGATGGTCAACTTAGACATATTTGTGGCTTTAAAAGCAAAAAGGAAATGGCTAGTGGTTGGAAACATTATTCTAGGCTCATTATGGTTGCATGTTCAAAGCTTAATTGCACGGTTTGGTATAGAGCTAGATTGTTTGGGTCTAGAAGAATGTTTGGTCACTTTATTGAGAATTCTAAAGTCATGCCACCCAAATGGAATAATGATAATCAACTTGAAGATGGGTATGGAAATAAGATATGGGATCCGGGAATATATGAGGATCAATTTTGGGAGCCCATGGTTTGTGAAGAACTCCATCAAGGCTTGAAGATATTAAAATTGAAGAATGGAGCTTATTGGAGATTCAAGCATTGGTGGATGTTCAAGGATAGCTTCAAGCACAAGCCACCTTGAGAGGAGCTCCCCATAAGTCCAACTTAAGGACAATAAACAAAAGTGCTAGGTGGGAGACAACCCACCATGGTAATATCTTTCCTTTTTCTCTTTTGTATATATTGGTAAAATTAGTTTAAATTCATGTTTTGATTGATTTTGTTGAGTATATTTGGTAGTCTAGTAGGTTAAATAAGGTTTTATGGTATTTTGGTAGCTGTTTGGAGGTTTAGAATGCTTGGATTGGTGCAAAAACATAGAAAAAAAATAAATAAAAAAAATATATTTTGAAAAAACAGAGCACCATCCACGCGTACGCGTACATGGCGCGTACGCGTACTTACAGCATTTTCGACCATCCACGCGCGCGCGCCATGCGTGCGTACGCGTGGATTGAGAAGTTCCAACCTCCATACATTTTCCAGAGAGTTGTGCCTGCGCCGCGCCAACGTTGTGCCTTTGGCACAAACCTATTTGCGCACACGCGCACATGATGCGTACGCGCCACTCTCGAAATAAGCCAATGACGCGCGCGCGCCATGCGTGCGTGCGCGTGGATGCCCTTTCTTCCATCCATTTCTTTTCTTCTCCTCCTTCCATTTCTCCCTTTTTCCTTTCTTCTTCCCTCCTCCTACCCCTCATCCAACACTTCCAAACACCATTGACAACCATTTATTTTAGTTAACAAATTAGTTAGTTAGTTAGTTGATTAGTTAGTTTTAGTTTAGTTTTCATTTTATTTTTTCTCTTTTCATCATAAGTGTTGGAGTATTGACTTTGTTTACTATACATTGCTATATCCCTTATTGCCTAAATGCTATTTTAGCATGAATGTTTTTAGATAATCTTTGTTGGATTCTATGATTGAGGTTATATTTTGTTACTTGGTTTTGAGTTCTTCATGCTTATCTTTTGAAAAAATACCAAGTGATGAGAATTGTCTTCGAGCTTATAACTCTTTTGAATTGCATGTTGTAGCTAGCCACCATGTGATTTGAACCGTATTCTTTGATTAGGCAATCTCTTGATGGATAATGTTGAGCATTTACCTTAATGCATTGTATTTCATGATCATATCCATCCATATGTTTGACTTGAATGCTTTCATGCTTCTCTAATGCTTGTCTTACCTTACAAGCTTACTTAAAGCATCTCAAGCACACTAGGATAAGTGAAGTGCATGCTTCTTTTGTGACATAGCTTTTATGCTAATGTGTATTCTAAACCGCGCAATTTAGAATTCACACACCTAATATTTCTTAATGTCACACTAATTCACTCACCTCATTCTAGTGATTTACTTCATTCCAACAATGTATGCTTCCTTGCTTTTATATCTTCTCATCTTATGGTGTTATATTTTTGTTTTTCATAACGAATGCACCACAAGCAACCATGGAAGCGGAAAAAAAGAACACATAGCAATTCGGAGAGTCATCGTACCCCCTTGCTCATCTTTGAGTGCCCCGAGGACGGTGCAAACTTTTAAGTGTGGGGAAGTCGTCCGACCGATCGGCAATCTTGGGTGACAAATTTCTAACTCCAATACTTTTGCATTTCATTCTAGGATTTTAGAATTTTTACTTGCATTTTCTTATTTTTGCATATGTATACACAATAAGCTTAGTCAAAATAATGAAATTTTTCAAGATTTCTATCTATAGGGCATCTCAATTGATTTGAGTGAAAACTTTTCATAGAACTTGCTTGAATTATATATTTTGTGGAACATGATTTATGAGCTAAGAACACAAGCTTGTGAGATTTGAGCCTAATGGTGTGGTTACATCTTATGACCACTTATTTTTCCTTCTTGTGTGCATTATTCTCTTTCTATGATTGTAATCTTTGATTTGTTTGATTCTTTATTTCCATTATTTTGTGTATTCATGCATTTATATGATTGAGGCCATCATTTCATTTAGCTCACTTACCCAAATAGCCTTACCTTTTATCTTCCATTGTTAGCAAATTTGAGCCTACGATTAACCCACTTGTTCTTAATTTAGCACATTACAAGCCTTAAAGCGGAAAACAATAAAAGTCCTTATTTGGATCTTTGATTAGCTTAGGCTAGAGTGTGTGTATCATTCAAATGTGGGAACCTTGGGACATTGGGTGAATAAAAGGGTAGTTTTGTATTATTATTGTAAATATTGAGAATTGGGTACATACTCATGTATTGATCAAATGTAAAACCTTATGCATTGAGGTTCTTGTATATAAAAAAAAATAAATAAATAAGAGAAACAAAAGAAAAATAAAAAGAAAAAAAAACAATATGGAAAAGAAAAGGAAAAAATAGAAAAAAGAAAGAAAAGAAAAAAACAAAAAAAGAAGAAAAAAAATAATAAAAAGGGGACAAAATGCCCCAAAGCGAAGCTCAATAAGATTAATGCATAAGTGTTGTGAAATAAAAAGGGATGCATGAGTATGTGAAAAAGTGAAGAATGGGTAGCTAGATTAGAACTTAATTGTATAGGATGTCATAGGTTAGGTGGGAAGTTTAAGCTTATCAAAGATTCAAATTTCAAGCTCACTTGACCAAATATGCATCCTACCTTGACCCTAGCCCCATTACAACCAATGAAAAGACCTCATGATACTTGTATGCATGCATGAAATAAATGTTGATTGTTAGAAGAAAAACAAATCTTGGAAAGCATGAAATAGAGGAGAATTGAGTGAATCAACCCTAAACACTTGAGCGAATAGAGTGCAAACACATCCGGTGAGGGTTTGATGCTCAATTACATGTTTTCACCTATGATCATCATTCTTCATGCAAGTTTGTAAAAATATTTAATAACTCAATTCAATTGTGGATTAGACTTGCTAGTCCCTAACCCTTGTGCATATATGTTTCTTGGAAATTGATTTATTTTGACCAAGCACTTGCATTCATTTAGATAGTTGCATATAGGTAGATTGCATTTAGTTAGTTTCCATTGAATAAATGCCATACCCTTACTTCATTCTTGGTTTAAGCATGAGGACATGCTTGGTTTAAGTGTGGGGAGGTTGACAAACCCCAATTTGACGGTTTGTTTTGTATTGATTTTTGGGGATTTTATCACCTTTTACCCATATTTATTCAAGAAATAGCATGGTTTTGTATATTCTCCTTTAATTGTGCTTGAATGTGAAAACATGCTTTTTAGGACTCAAAATAGCTAAATTTAATTCACCTTGATTCTATTAGATGCCTTGATATGTTTGTTAAGTGATTTAAGGTTTAGGAGGCAAAGAGTGGATCAAGGGAATGAAGAAAGAAAGCATGAAAAGTTGGAGAACTCATGAAGAAATGGAAGAACCGGAAAGCTGTCAAGCCGACCTCTTCGCACTTAATCGGCCATAACTTGAGCTACAGAGATCCAAATGATGCGGTTCCAGTTGGGTTAGAAAGCTAACATCCGGGGCTTCGAAACGATATAAGATTTGTCATAGTTGCTACACGTATGGTGGCGCGCACGCGCAAAGTACGCGCACGCGCCGTTGCTGCCACCTAGTTCACTTAAAGCAAAACGTGGCCAACGAATTCTAAAGCCTTGTGGGCCCAATCCAACTCATTTATAATGCTATTTAAGCCAAGGATTGAAAGGCTCATTTGACTTTCCTTTACTACTAGTTAGAGGATGATTTAATGAGATTAATCCTTGCCAATTCTCATATTGTGGTTAGTGATTAGGATAGAGATCTTTGACCACCAACCCTTGCCAAGAGCCTTTTATAGTTGTTAGTTTATTTTCATTGCCATTTACATTTCATGTCTCTTATCCCAAAACCCCAAAATACAATCCATAACCAACAACAAGACACTTCATTGTAATTCCTAAGGAGAACGACCCGAGGTTTAAATACTTCGGTTATTAATTTTAGGGGTTTGTTACTTGTGACAAACAATCTTTTGTATGAAAGGATTATTGTTTGGTTTATAAACTATACTTGCAACGAGAATTCACTTGAGAAATTCTAAACCATCAAAAATCCATTCGTCAGTCGGGCAGGTCGACCCAGGGTATGAACAGTGCCCCTGCTCGAGCTTGGTCCTTTTTTGAGGTCGAGTCTTAGTTTTAGGACTTCGATCCTTTTCTGGTGAGGCCGAACTCGAGCATTTTGTTGACTTCATTGAAGCTTTCGAATGCGAAGCGTTTTCTTCGTTTTCTTTTAAGCGCGCCCTTTTTGTATTTAGCGTCCTGGCCTTGGGAATGCGCAAGGTTTTAATACCCTCATTAATTGATTTTAATGCCCTGTTTCTCTTCTTCCTTTATTTTGAATTTTACACTCAAAAAATAGTTTTCTCTTCTCTGTAACTTCCCCTATTTTCTCTCTGTCTTTCTGTTTTGCATTTTTGCTTTTTCTCTGCGACGCTTGTTTGGTACTTTGTTGGTGCTTTTCTTGAGAGGCGTTTTCCGGTTTTGTCACTCCGGCTTTCAACCTTCTTCAGAGCTTTCTCCTTTTTCAGGTTAGTTCTTCCTTCCGCTTCTTTACTTCCTTCGTCGCTTGCATTGTTCTATTTCTGGCTTGACTTTGTAAAGTTTGAACCTTTTTTGTTTCGCCATGCATCTGCTGGTTACTGCTGTGGGGGTATTTTTTTATTTTGAAATGATTCTTCTGTATTTCTAGGGTTCGTGCCGTTTATTGCTTTCTGGTTTGTGTTATTCTTTTATGAACTGCATGTTGTTATTGGGGCTTATGAATCTGTTTGTTTTCTTAAAGATTGCTTCTTTGATGACTTTCGCCATGTTAGTAGTTTTCTTTGCTGATGAACTTTGTAGAAGATAGCGATTTTCTGGTGGTTTATTTTGATTTTTCTTCGTGTCGCTGCTTTAGTTGAAAAAGGGTTATTATCTTCCTGTATAGAGATGTAGGCTTGTAGATTTTTCCTGAGCCCTTGTCCCCTGATTGCCTCCAAAGGATGCCCCTGGGTCTTTGGTGTGGATCCTGGGGTGTCCTTTTTGCTGTTTGTGTTGCTCTTAGTCATTTTTGTCCAAGTTGATTTCTTCGTTATGGTCGAGTTGTTTATTTAGTGATTCCTCTCTTTTTCTTTGTTGTAGGATTAGTTGACCATGTCTTCCTCTCGCAAAAATATTGTTGAGGTCTTCTCCAAAGTCGCTGATGGCATGGCCGACTGGGTGGATTCTATGGTTCTTCTGTGTATTTCACTGGTTGATTCTGAATTTTGTGAGCAGCTTAGGAAGTTTCATAGGGTTTGTAGTAATAGTAGTGAGTAAAAGAATTATGAGCTTGTATCTCCTACTTCTGAAGAGAGAGTTTGTTTTTCTACTCGGGTTGTTGGAGACCGTCCCTTTTTCTATGCGTATGACTTATTTTTTAGTCAGATGAATATTACTCTTCCTTTCACTCCTTTTGAGACCAACCTGTTATGGTCTTGTAATGTAGCTCCATCCCAACTCCACCCCAACTCCTGGGGCTTTATAAAAATCTTTCAATTGCTGTGTCGTGAACTTGGTGTCCATCCTTCCCAATCCCTCTTCTTTTATTTTTTTTGTTTTAACAAAACCTGGGGTGGTTAAGAAGAAGGCTGCCTGGGTTTCTTTTCGAGCTTCTCAGGGAAAGAAAGTTTTTTCCATGTACGACGAATCTTTCTGTGATTTTAAAAACTATTTTTTCAAGGTCCGAGCTGTTGAAGGAGCTCGCCCCTTTTTCCTGGATGAAAATGATGAACCTACTTTTCCCTTAGAGTGGCAAAAGAATGTTGTTGTGTCAAAGTATTCGTGGAAGATGTTGGACGAGGTCGAGCAGGCCTTTGTGAGTGTGTTGGAGGAGAATTGGGGGCAACCTCCTTACCTTGACACTAAGAGGTTTTTAGGGGACCCTTCGCTTCTCCGAACTGAGCTGGGTAGTGGTCGACTTCTTTATTTTCTATCTGTTTTTACTTCTTTTCAAATTTGTCTTCTTTTCTGATTTGTAACTTGGCTTTGCTGGTCTTCTGTTTGTTTCAGAGATGGCCAAGACTTCAGATTCCATGAAGGCCTTTAAGAAGGCCAAGAAGGCTACCGCAGCTCAGCTTGCTTCGTCCAAGGCTGCTGGTGAGGGATCTTCCCAGGTTCCTCCTAGGAAACCGGTCTCAGTTGCTTCAGGGCCGGGAAGGATAATCCCTACCCCTTCAACTCGTTTAGTTGATCCTCCTCAGTCTTCTGCTGCTAACTCTTCTCCCACTGGCGCTCCTCCTTTAAAAAAGCAAAAAACGGCCGAGCCTTTTAACCTTGATGCCCCTGACTTCGATGCTGTTGAGTTTGTCAACCAACAGATCGGTCCTTATGGTACCATGCCTACTGATGATGTTTCTCTTCTTCGCCATCTGGATTTTATTACTCGAAGTAGAATCAAGATGGCACACATGGGGGCGGCCTTATATCGGACTGCCCAAGATCTTCCTCTTCATGCTACGAAAGCCTTTATGGAGGAGGCCAAGTTGGAGTTCGATCGGATGAAAGGTTTAAAGGAGGAGCTCGAGGTGAAGGTGACCAAGCTAGAGAAAGAGTTGGAGGGTGAGAAGGCTAGTTCTGTTGCCTTGGCGGCTTCTGTGAAGTTGGCTGAAGACACGGCGTTGAGGTACAAGGAGAGTTATGTCACGACCTATACAGAAATGATGTGTCTCAGGGATGATCTAGAGTCTGCCCGAGCTGATTATACCGAGCTCCAAGGTCACCTTGTAGGCAGCGTAAATGATGCTTATGAGAACCTGAAGGAGCAGGTTCGGGTTCTTGCACCCGAGCTCGATCTTACTCTCTTCAGTTTGGACAATGTTGTGAGGGACGGTAAGATTGTCCCTGATGACCCTGATGATGATGATGATGTCGAACCTCCTCCTGTGCCTGCCATCAAGACTTCTGTTGTGCCGACTTCTTCAATTCCTTCAACTGAGGCTGGTCATCCCCGGTCGGATCCTGATTGCCAAATCTTGAACCGGGATGATGGGACAGTGGATGCAGTGCCTCTTCAGACTCGCCCTCCTTCACCCTGTGTTGATGCTGCTGAGAAGCCTTCAGATCCTCAATGATTATCCTAGACATTTGTGTAGATAGCCCGGCTTGTGGGCTTTGAATCTCTGACTTTTTGATACTCTCTTAGTTGCTTGTTTAGCAACTTTATTTTGAAAAATAAAGTGGTTTGTCAAGCTCTTGGGGCTGACTTTTGATAGCCTCTTGAGTTTGTTATTATTATAACTTGTGCTTTTTCATAACATGTTTGTCTGCATCTGTTTGGGAGTGTTGGAGCCTTATTGTCTGACCTCTTTGGATTGCCTTTGTATTTTCATACTTGTGGCTTGATTCTTTTGAGGTTGTGGACGTTTGGGTCCAACTTGTATGTTGACTTCCTCACTTCGGCCTGAAGTTATTTCTAGTAATCCGTTTTGTGTGGACCTTTGTTCAGGTCTCTTTCAGGGATTACTTTCATAACTTTATGTTCTGGGCCGACTTCATCATGTCGGGCCCTTCTAAGTTATTTTAGTAATCCTCTTTCTCTTTCAGGGATTACTTTTATAACTTTATGTTCTGGGCCGACTTCATCATGTCGGGCCCTTCTAAGTTATTTTAGTAATCATCTTTCTCTTTCAGGGATTACTTTTATAACTTTATGTTTTGGGCCGACTTCGTCATATCGAGCCCTTCTAATTTATTTTAGTAATCCTCTTTTTTGGACCTTGCTCAGGTCTCTTTCAGGGATTACTTTTATAACTTTATGTTTTGGGCCAACTTCATCATGTCGGGCCCTTCTAAGTTATTTTAGTAATCCTCTTTTTTGGACCTTTCTCAGGTCTCTTTCAGGGATTACTTTTATAACTTTATGTTTTGGGCCAAGTTCGTCATGTCTAGCCATTCTAAGTTATTTTAATAATCCTCTTTTTTGGACCTTGCTCAGGTCTCTTTCAGGGATTACTTTTATAACTTTATATTTTGGGCCGACTTCATCATGTCGGGCCCTTCTAAGTTATTTTAGTAATCCTCTTTTTTGGACCTTGCTCAGGTCTCTTTCAGGGATTACTTTTATAACTTTATGTTTTGGGCCGACTTCGTCATGTCGAGCCCTTCTAAGTTATTTTAGTAATCCTCTTTTTTGGACCTTGCTCAGATCTCTTTCAGGATTACTTTTATAACTTTATGTTTTGGGCTGACTTCATCATGTCGGGCCCTTCTAAGTTATTTTAGTAATCCTCTTTTTTTGGATCTTGCTCAGGTCTCTTTCAGGGATTACTTTTAGAGCAAGGTCTCTTTCAGGGATTACTTTTATAACTTTATATTTTGGGCCGACTTCCTCATGTCGAGCCCTTCTAAGTTATTTTAGTAATCTTCTTTTATAAGGCTGGCCAGACCTCTTTCCAGGATTTACTTTTTATAACTTTGGTTTTGTGACTGATCCGACTTCTTTACGTCGACCAGTCTTTAAGTTATTTTTTAGCAATCCATTTTATTAAGACCTCGTCAGGTCCTTTCTATGGATCACTTTCGATAACTTCTTGCATTATTCTGTTTTCATCTTTGCCGATTTTGTAGAAATCGGGTTTAATCCCCGTTTGGTCGACCTTTTGACGAATTTGGTTTTCATCTTTTTTGGTCTTTATCGTGATCGTGTAGTGAATTCGGTTTTCACTTTCTGCCGATCTGTGGCTTTATAATCGGACGATGAGCATTTCAGATTAATGCATCTTGAGAATTTGTCGAAGATCTAAACAAATTTTATTCAAAAGAAAATGCAGATATATACATGTGGGAGTTTTATCTCTCTAAGTCGGGCAATTTGTAGGTCTTTGGCTTGGCACCTCATTAAAAAACCTTTAAAGGAAAAAGAGTGCGCCTTATCCTAAGATCCTTTATTACCCCTAACTATAGTACCTTCTCAGGTTGCAGGCGTGCCACGACTGATGAGCGGATATTTTATACGCTTTTTGGGGTTAATTTCATATAGATTTTAGTATGTTTTAGTTAGTTTTTAGTATATTTTTATTAGTTTTTAGGAAAAATTCATATTTCTGGACTTTACTATGAGTTTGTGTGTTTTTCTATAATTTCATGTATTTTCTGGCTGAAATTGAGGGAGCTGAGCAAAAATCTGATTCAGGCTGAAAAAGGACTGCTGATGCTGTTGGATTCTGACCTCTCTACACTCGGAATGGATTTTCTGGAGCTACAGGAGTTCAATTGGCGCGCTCCCAATTGAGTTGAAAAGTAGACATCCAGGGCTTTCCAGCAATATATAATAGTCCATACTTTGCTCAAGGATAGACGATGTAAACTGGCGTTCAACGCCAGTTCCATGTTGCAGTCTGGCGTTAAACGCCAGAAACAAGTTACAAGTTGGAGTTAAACGCCCAAAACAGGTAACAACCTGGCGTTTAACTCCAGAAACAGCCTAGGCACGTGTAAAGCTTAAGTCTCAGCCCCAGCACACACCAAGTGGGCCCCAGAAGTCGATTTCTGCACTATCTATCTTAGTTTACTCATTTTCTGTAAACCTAGGTTACTAGTTTAGTATTTAAACAACTTTTAGAGATTTATTTTGTACCTCATGACATTTTAGGTCCGAACTTTGTACTCTTTGACGGCATGAGTCTCTAAACTCCATTGTTGGGGGTGAGGAGCTCTGCTGTGTCTCGATGAATTAACACAATTACCTCTGTTTTCCATTCAAACACGCTTGTTTCTATCTAAGATATTTATTCGCACTTCAATATGATGAATGTGATGATCCATGACACTCATCACCATTCTCAACCTATGAACGCGTGCCTGACAACCACCTCCGTTCTACATTAGATTAAATAAGTATCTCTTGGGTTCCTTAATCAGAATCTTCGTGATATAAGCTAGAATCCATTGGCAGCATTCTTGAGAATCCGAAAAGTCTAAGCCTTGTCTGTGGTATTCTGAGTAGGATTCAAGGATTGAATGACTGTGACGAGCTTCAAACTTACAAAGGTTGGGCGTAGTGACAGACGCAAAAGGACCAACGGATCCTATTCCAGCATGAGTGAGAACCGACAGATGATTAGCCGGGCGGTGACAGCGCACCTGGACCATTTCCACTGAGAGGACGGATGGTAGCCATTGACAACGGTGATCTACCAACATACAGCTTGCCATAGGAGGAACCTTGCGTGCGTGAAGAAGAAGACAGAGGGAAAGCAGAGATTCAGAAGACAAGGCATCTCCAAAACTCCAACATATTCTCCATTACTGCAGAACAAGTATTTATTTCATGCTCGTTTATTTTTCGCAATTAAAACTGATAAATATAATTGATATCATGACTAAGAGTTACAAGATAACCATAGATTGCTTCAAGCCAACAATCTCCGTGGGATTCGACCCTTACTCACGTAAGGTATTACTTGGACGACCCAGTGCACTTGCTGGTTAGTTGTACGAGTTGTGAAAAGTGTGATTCACAATTCGTGCACCAACGACCTAGGGAGCTCTCGCCCTTCGAGTTCGGACAGTCTGTAGTAGCCCTTTCCAAGTACTTCTATGAATCGGTAGGGTCCTTTCCAGTTTGCTGCCAGCTTTCCTTCTCCAGGTCGGGTTGTTCCGATATCATTTTGGATTATGATTAGGTCGTTCTCGGCAAAACTTCGTGGCACTACCTTTTGATTGTATCTCGAAGCTATTCGACGTTTCAATGCCTCTTCCTTGATCCGAGCTCTTTCTTGGATTTCCGGAAGTAGGTCGAGTTCTTCCCTTTGAAGTTGGGAGTTGGCTTCTTCATTATAGTGGATCACTTTGGGCGACCCTTCTTCAACCTCCACTGGGATCATTGCCTCCATTCCATAAGCTAATTGGAAGGGTGATTCCTTTGTGGTGGAATGTGGCGTTGTTCGGTATGCCCATAGGACTTGTGGAAGCTCTTCAGCCTAGGCTCCCTTTGCATCCTGTAATCTCCGTTTTAACCCAGCCAATATGACTTTGTTGGCAGCTTTGGCTTGTCTATTGGCCTGGGGATGTTCTACAGAGGTGAATTGGTGTTTTATGTTCAAGTTGGCCACTAACTTTCTGAAGCCTGCATCTGTGAATTGGGTGCCATTGTCTGTGATGATGGAGCATGGAACCCCAAACCTTGTGACAATATTTCTATATGGGAATTTTTGACTTCTTTGAGCAGTGGCGTTAGCTAGAGGTTCTGCCTCGATCCATTTTGTGAAGTAGTCTACCCCTACTATGAGAAATTTGACTTGTCCCATTCCCTGAGGGAAAGGTCCAAGCAGGTCGAGTCCCCATTTTGTGAATGGCCAGGGCGAGGTTACGCTAATGAGCTCCTCTGGTGGGGCGATGTGAAAGTTGACATGTTTTTGACATGGTGGACACGTTTTTACGAACACTGTGGCTTCCTTTTGTAGAGTTAGCCAATAAAATCCTGCCCGGAGTACTTTTTTGGTAAGTGCCTGCGCTCTGAGATGATTGCCACAGATGCCACTGTGTACTTCTTCTAAAACTTCCTTTGTGTTGGAAGTCGGTACACATTTTAGCAATGGTATTGAAATCCCTCTTTTGTATAGAGTATTGTTTATGATAGTGTAGTATTGTGCCTCCCTTTTTAGCCTCTTTGCCTCCTTCTCATATGTGGGGAGTGTTTCTGTTTTGAGGTAGTTAATTATGGGAGTCATCCATCTTTGATCTAGGCTTGTTATGGCTAGAACTTTTTCTTCTTCCGAGATTGACGGGTTCTGCAGCATTTCCTGAATGAGGCTTCTATTATTGCCCCCTGGTTTGGTGCTGGCTAGCTTTGAGAGTGTATCAGCTCGGGCATTTTGTTCTCGAGGTATGTGGCGGACCTCATATTTCCCGAGTTGTCTGAGCTGTTCCCTGGTTTTGTCCAAGTATTTTTTCATGGTGGGATTTTTGGCTTGGTAGCTCCCTGTTATTTGTGAAGTGACCACCTGTGAGTCGCTAAAGATGATGAGCTTTTGAGCTCTGACCTCTTTAGCCAGCTTCAAACCAGCTAGTAGTGCTTCATATTTAGCTTGGTTGTTTGAGGCAGGGAACCCGAATTTGAGGGAAAGTTCGATTTGGGTTCCTTGATCGCTTTCGATTATCACACCCACGCCGCTTCCAATTTTGTTTGAGGAACCATCTACATAGAGATTCCATTCTGTAGGGATTTCTGGGGTATCTGTAAATTCTGCAATAAAGTCAGCCAAATATTGGGATTTGATGGCTGTCCGAGCTTCGTATTGAAGGTCGAATTCAGACAACTCGACTGCACATTGTAAGATTCTTCCTGCTAAATTTGTTTTCTACAGAATGCCTTTTATTGGCTGATTGGTCCGAACCCTTATGCTGTGGGCTTGGAAATATGGACGAAGTCGTCGAGATGTTAATATGAGAGCATAGGCAAATTTTTCTATTTTTTGGTAGTTCAGCTTGGATCCTTGTAGTGCCTTGCTAATGAAGTATACAGGTTGTTGCCCACTATCGTTTTCTCATACCAATGCTGAGGCTACTGCTCGACTTCCTACTGCAAGGTATAATACAAGGGGTTCTCCTTCCCGTGGCCGAATTAGGATATGAGGTTGTCCCAGGAACTTTTTGAAGTCTTGGAAGGCCTGTTCGCACTCCGTTATCCATTCGAACCTCTTTCCTTTCCTTAGAGTAGCATAGAAAGGAAGAGATCTTATTACTGATCCCGCTAGAAATCTGGACAAGGCT
>NC_029794.2:11296322-11318190 GCF_000816755.2 Arachis ipaensis | reverse complement strand
GTTATTATAAGTTAATAAAAAATTTAATGTCAATTAGTGTAATGAAAGTAAGATTTATTTAATTAAAAAAATATTAAAATAAGAATTTCATTACATTGAAAAAATATTTATTTATTTAAAATGTGAAAGTAAGATTTATTACATTAAAATGAAAGTAAAGAATTAGTGTAATGAATATTAAAAAAAATTATAAAAATGCGAAAGTAAGTTTTATTTAATAAAAAAATATTAAAATATAAATTTCATTACATTAAAAAAATATTTATTTATAAGGATAAAATTAAAATTTATTTCTATGTATTATTTTTGTCCCAACGTTTTCGTCCTATTTAAGTCTCTAACGTTTCAAAATCGTCTCAATTTTGTCCCGCCGTCAATTTTATTAACGGATCCTTAACGGCAGGACAACATTAAGTCAATTTTGAAACGTTAGGAACTTAAATAGGACGATTGAAATGTTAGGGACAATTTTAAGACTTACCCCAAACGTTGGGGACAAAAACGATACTTTACTCAAAAAATTATTACTATGTAATTTTTGTTCAGTGGGATTAATAAGTGCCAACTACCATTGTCATGATGCTTTATTTTAAATGTTCAGTGCTTTTTATCAATTTCTTTTCGGAGTTAACTTTTGTATACCAAATCTTAAAAATTGAAAAACAAAATCATTTTGTTTGACTTCTAAATTTAATATTTCTTAGTCAAACTTTTTAGAAATATTACAAATAATACAAAAAAACAAAAATAACTTTAGTAATTCACTTTTTAAAGTTTAATTTATTTTGTACTCAATTATTTATGTTTATGATCAACAAAATATACAAAATCAGCTACTTTTTTAAAGTACAAACTATTTGAACTACTATTATTATGAAGCTTGATTTTAACTATTTAATCTTTTTTGGTAATGTATGGAGTTAAATTCTGTATACCAAATCTCAAAAACATACAAAAAATATAATATTTTTTTACGTTTTAACATAATATTATTTAATCAACCTTTTTATAAACATTATCAATAATACATGAAAAGAAAAAAAATTATTTATTCACTTTTTAAAGAAAAAAATATTTTGTGCTCAATTATTTATGTTTGCTAAACGAAAATATACAAAATAAGCTATTTTTTAAAGTACAAAATGTAAACCCTAAAAATTAGCGATAATTAACTAATAAATTAAATTTTAATGAAGAAAATTTAGAAATACAAATTTTATAGTAAAGTAGGATAAAACTAATTAAAATAAGAATTTTGACACTAATGTCAAAGAATTTGACCCAAGATTAGACCGAACCGGGCTAACCGAAATGGGCCCAAGGCCCAACTCAGCCCACTTACCATTAAAGAACCCAGCTTCCCCCTTCCTTCTTCCTCTTCATTCACGCTGCACAACAAGAGGAGAAGGGGGAAAGCTTCTCAAACCTTAACACCACATACAAACCACTATATCTCTTCCATCCAAGCTCCAATCGCCGCACCGTTTGCGGCCACGCGTTCATTGCGTCGAGCACTACGAATCTAACGGAACAATTTTATAGGTAAGTTACTCTATCACCCCAGCCTCTCTATCCCTCAAATTTTTGAAATTTATGAGAACCCAAGTTGAGATTTTGTTGAATTTGGTTCTCTAGGTTCGGTTTAGCTTGCAAAACTTGTTGGATTTAGTTCGTTTAGTCCGTGGGTGCGGTAAGGATCCTTAGTCTCAGCTATTTCTTGTTTTGATTATATTGGATATTGAGTTTTTGGGTATATGTATGTATATATATGTGTTAGGTATGTAAGTATGTATGATATGGAGTCCTTGGAGCTATTGGAAGCTTGATTGGAACTTGGTTGGTGCTAGAGTTGGATTTTGGTATTCAGTGATTGCTCTCCACTTAAGTGGGTGCCTTGGAAAATACGTGAAATCGGCCAAGGTATAGTTTAGGTTTCACGTATATAATATATAATATTCTGTGAAGACTTAGGCTAGTTGACTTTAAGATAGGAATGAATGTATGATCATGTAAATTGATTAGTGCTTAATGATAAATGTTTGAGGTTTGGCTTAATTGTTGATATTGAAGTTTGGATGTTGGATTGCTGAATGATGAATTATTGATTCTTGTAAATTGGGAAAAGAAATGAATGAGTTGTGGTGGTGTATTGTGAATGTTGTGACAAAAGTTATGAAATTTAGGTATGAGATTATGTACATATTGATGTATAATTGATTGAAGCAGGTTATAGATGACTTTGGTAAAGCAAATGGTATGTGGCTATGTTGAATGTATGTAATGGAAGTATAACTTGTGTTTGGTTTAATGAAAATTGAGGTTGGAAGCTTTTTGAGTAACACTGATTTTTGGCCGAATTTCGGTGAAGGCTAACTTGGTTTCTGGACCCCCAAATGATTTCAATTTTGTTTTATATGAAAATTGGGTCCGTGAAGTTTACGTCGTTCAAAGAATGGAAGAAAAATTATTTGAAATGAAAAAGTTATGCGCGTCGAAAGTTTAGGGTCCCAAAATAAAATTCTGCAGCTTTTTCAGATTCAACAAAATTTTTGGAAAAACGTACTTCCACGTGTACGCGTTGCTCACGCGTACGCGTAACCTGAGATTTATGTACGTGTCCAGCTGCTCGCGATGCAACCAACTCTTTCAGGTTGGGATACTCGCGTATGTGAGCAGGGAGCTTGCGTACGCGAGCAATGTTTTTCTCACGCCGGCCACGCATACGCGTGGCCCCTGTTTTAGCAAATCCTGGCTTTTGAATTTTAAACCTAATTTTAAACTTCTAAACCTTTATTTTTATTCTTTTAGTCATAAAATAAAGTAGTAAGCCTAGTAATTAGCTAAAGATAGGAAATAGAGATAACTTGAGGGTGAAGTAAAGCTGAAAAAGTGATGAACTAAGTTTGGAAATATGTATTGGAGTGCAGTTGGTGCTGTGACTTTGATGGTATGAATATGAAATGTTTATAAATGATTATGAATATTATTTGGCTTATGCACTCAAATGATCTGAGATACGAGTTTCCCTGGGTAAAGTACCGTGGCTTGCCACCACGTATACCAAGTTGAAACTTGATACTCTGTTGACCCTACGTCGTAAGAGTGACCGGACACGTATAAATTCCCGGGAATGGTAACCCCCATTGAGTAAAGTTATATATAATTGTATGAATTATGAATGAAATGAGAAAAAGCTATGCATAGATTCATGGGAATGCCCAACGGGGGATAGTCCAAGGGTTTCGGACTTGTCAGGTTGGCTTGATAACCGACAAATGAGCCTCATCAGCCATAGGACAGGCATACATCATGTGCATTTTGTTTGTTTGTTTGCTATGCATTACTTGGAAATGCCTAACTGAATATATTATGATAATTGCTATATTTGCTACTTGCACTACTTGTCTCTTACCTGTGCTTGCAAATTGTCTGTTTGTCTATCTTTGCGAACTCACCGAAGATGGAGGAATGGAGAAAAAGGGGAACATGTTTAGTGTTAAGATTAAGTTTAAGCTGAGTTTGGTTTTCCCTAGATAACTACCCTTTTATGGTTTCTATTTAGTACTTTAAGCTTTGTAATCTGAGTGTCGGTGTTCTAGGATTGCCTCTAGCATTCCCAGGACCATATATCTTATATGTGTGGCACCTTTACCATGCTGAGAACCTCCGGTTCTCACCCCATACTGTGTTGTTGTCTTTCAGATGCAGGTCGAGAGACTCCTCAGTAGGCGTCTGGACTTCTGTAGCAGAGCGGTTTCTTGGTTTTCTTTTGATGTATAGTTTATGTTTATATATGTACTTAACTCTCCGAACAGCTACTTTATTTTGTACCTCTTAGAAGTTTATGGAGAATTAGGATTTATCTTTGTATTTTGGATTTTGGGGTATGTATATATATATGTAAATATTCTCCGGCAAGCCTTAGCTTCGCAGGTTGAGTCAGGAGCTCGTTATTTTGTATTTTTGGCCCCCCTATTCCCACTTTTTGTTTGTTTATACCTATGATCTTTAGTTTTCTTCGCACGCAAGTAATCCGTATTTCTGAGTGTTGCGCCGTTTATTTTGCGATTTTGAATTACCCGTTTTTCAAGACTCCTAGTATACTATCTCCTTTTTATTATTATTATTATTATTATTATTATGATATATCTCATTTTAGAGGTCGTAATACCACACCACCTCTGTTTTACGGCTTAAGCGTAAAGCTCTGTGTGGTAGGGTGTTATACAAAATATAAAGTGCAACTTTAGATAATTAAATAAGGTGTATAGAAATATAATGAATCTTGGGCTAATTGGTCTATTATTTGATAAGAAAAAAGAATTTTGAATACATTTCAACTGAATCTGTATAGACTCTTAAGACATAATACGTTATTAAGCTATATAAAAATGTGGTGAATATCTGGGTAATTGCTCTGCTATTTGATAAGAAAAAGGAATTTTGAAAACATATACATAAACCCTTATATAAAAGAATAAGGGATTCTGAAAACCCTTATATATACTGTGAGTTTTATCCATTTAGTATTTTTCCTTAAAAATAGAATAGAACTCTGTAACAAAATAATATCATCACTACAAATTACACACCCTTTCTAATTACACTACATTGGTAACTAGAAAAAGTAAGATTTGTAGTAAGTTTTCTTTGATGGAGTTAATAGGTGCCAACTACCATTCTTATGTCTAGTCTTTATATTGACATCATTGCACTATATAGAAGTCAGCAACAAATCCTTGATTCACAATTTATGCCGTTTCCCAACATAAGCAAACTCCACTCTTCATTTTCTAAAGAGTGTTCAAATTAAAGCAGATAATGCATTATACCGCAGTGAGTGAAAAATCAACAGATATGCTGAGACATAAAAGGTGGTTTACTAATTATAATAGATACTTTATGTATAATACATTTTTAGGTTTCCATTATTGTTTATGACATTCAAAATAAACATATGACATACTTATAGATCACACGTCAAAACATGTACACTACTATTCCCCATATAGTGCAAAATATATGTTATCACAGAGTAGCAGATAACAATCCAATACAGTTTATAGTTTAAAATATTTCAATAAAAAACTTCATACGGCAGTTCTGCAGGGAATCCAGCCTCAGTATAATGTTGTCCCTTACCTTTAACTTATACACTTGATAGCACTCTGTCTATTCAACCCCAAACTTCCACTCTAAGCTTCTCCCTTCATTCCCCAGTAGGTGGAAAAAAAATACATTCTTGCCTCTACGGGAAGGTGGTTCAGTAATCTGCCAAACCGAACCTTGTCCAGATGGTTTAAGGTATACAACAAAATTAACGGGTAGGTACTGTAGTGAATGAACCATAGTTAGTGTTTAGGGAGAATTTATCAATGTTTTCAACGAGAAATACATAACCAATATTTCACAACTTTACTAAAAATGAAATGAATTCTTTAGGATCAACTTGCCAATCTACTTGCACTCAAGTCTGAGCGTGTCAAGGCCTTCTTATAGTAAGCATATGGAGTGTATCTACTTTTAGATACTTAAAAATGTTAGTCACCATAGTAAAATATACTTCAATGTTCTCAGAAATCAAAATTTAAAGGAGAATAGATAAATTGTGTAACATTACTCGTTGTCAGACATTTCTTTTATTTCATCACTTTGTTCACTCAAGTCTACTGATGAATCGCTTGCAGCAAACATATGTATTAGGTTATTAGGATCAACACCTTCCATTGTTGTATCTTCATTTTCGTCTGAGGAGAGCTCAAGATCAGATGGTTCAAATCCAGATAGTACTACCACGTCAGATGATGAAGCTTCACTATTATTGCTATACTTTAGATGGAATACTCTTTCTATATTGTCAAGTGTATTTTGGTCCATTCGGTCCCCCACATAAAAGTTGGGATCGGGAACCGTGGGGTTGGTTGGTTCATTCGGTTCCATATTGAAATGAAAAAGATCCTAAAATCCACGTACCTAAATTGAACCGTTGTCCCTTTACTGACGAGATAGAAATCTCTGAGTAGCTCAAATGACCCCTTAGTTATAAGTAACTGTTTATCTTTGCCTTTTAGGTCCAACACCAGGCAATTATCTGATTCATCAATCACGTAGTATGATGACCCTAATCTGTTTCCACAAGTTGCTACAAAACCCAGTAGAAAAGCTCTCTCACCCTATATTGGATGTTACAGCTAAAATTAATGCATGTCTAGCACAACCTGTTTAAAATACATCAGATAATATTACATCTATTTGATTACTTGCCCGTTGAATAGCCGAAACCTAAAGATCCTTTCTTTCCTTTCGATCCAGTGTCGTCGGGTTGCTATAAACCTCCTGATAGCATAGAATAGCATCATTATAGGTTAGAGAGACTTTGGACATTTACCTTATAAAAAATGAACATGTAAATCACTGTTTAAAGTCAAGCTTTATTTTGCACTCGAATATTTGTGCCGTATAGGAGGAAAAAGAAGTGTTAAGATGTACTTTAAATTTGATTACTTATAAAATAGGTTTAATTACTCTGCTGGTCCCTATAGTTTCGCAAAATTTTCAATTTGGTCCCTATACTTTTTTTTCTTTTAATTGAGTCCTTGCACCAAAATTTTTTTTTAATTGGGTCCCTACATTTTTTTTTCCTTTTATTTAGGTCTCTGTACCAATTTTTTTTTTTTTTAGTTAGGTCCCTATAAAATTAAGCCAATTACTACTAAGAAGGACTTAATTGAAAAAAAATTTGGTGCAAGGACCCAATTAAAAAGAAAAAAAGTATAGGGACCTAATTGAAAATTTCACAAAACTATAGGGACCAACAGAGTAATTAAACCTATAAAATACAAGGTCAAATTTTAGATCATAAAATAAAAGAATTAGCTATGACACTAAGATTTGTAATTGAAACATAACTTATGCCATGTCATTAAAAGATTATTATTTCAGAGTGAAATACAAATGATCTATATAATAATTAATTTCAAGAGCTTTGGTATATGGATGAAGTAGTAAAAATATTTTTGAGTATGAATTAGAATCAAACAATCAATTAAGTAAGTTAAATAGGAGTCAAGCTTAATCAAATATAAGATATCAATAATATTTTAGTTAACCAGAATTACAATTAATCAAATAATAGAAAGTTACAAAACTTCTAGGACATAATACATTATTAAGGTATATAATAATTTCATGAATCTTACTGTAAATCATAAGAAATGTTACTTAAGAAAACGTTTTTACAAATGTTATTTACATGAAAATCATAAGAAATTTAGTTATTTGTCTTTCAAAGTAAAAATTATTTTGTATTTCATTATTTATGCTTTATAGCAGCAAAGATAGAAAATAAGCTTTTTTTTTTTTTTAAATTTAAGCGGAGTATAAAATATAAGGTGTGCTTTGGTTAGCAAAATAAAACAACTACCTATGACACTAAGCTTTAGAATAGAAAGAGAGTTAACGGATTCTGATAAAGTCATGACTACTTAAGAGCAAAATACAAAAGATTGTTATTATTATTAACTTCAGCTCTGTTTTTATATAAATGAAGAAGTAAAAAGGGTTGTCCTTGGCAATATAATAGAGCAATCATTTAAGTAAACTAAACAAAAGTATAGCTTAATATAGTATAAGATATACATTATATTTAATATAACAAATTTAAAAATCACCAACAGAAGGTTCATCACCGTCCTTGCCGTTGCTGCCACGGTCGCCGGTGAATCATGCACCGCCATCAGAGCCGAAGGTAGCACCAACCTTCTTCTAGTTTTGATTCTCCTATTCTTGCACCTGTAAGTTTTAATCCTTACTCTGCTTCCATTTTGTTTCTTAGTCTTTTCCTATCCTGAGTAAGAAAAATCTATGTTTTTGTTTAACACTGCTGCTCTGCCTTCCCTGTTTGCTGATGAAATTATCATAGGTGATAGTATTAATGGTACTAACGAGCTATTAGAGTTGCTGCTGCTGCTGAAATTAACAAAAAAGGGATCATCGCGTTTAAATTTGACGGATTCGACTAACTGAGGTAGGGGCGTTTTTCTTAAACTTGTTTAACTTTCCAGAGTTGTTATAAATCGATATTAATGCGTAAAATACATTTTTGTGATTTCGTGAGTCTTATGAATTGAATTGATTTGTTTTGGATGAATGAGATTGTTAGTTCGATTGATTGATTGATCAAATGAGAAAGTTGAATATTCTAACTAGTTGACTGATGTTGTTAAAGTGGTTTTCCTTGAAGAATTGGAAGATATTTAATATTGGCATTTAGTTTAATTTTGGAAACGATTTGGTTTTAGAAAAGATTTAGTATTGAAACTTGATTTGATATTGAACCTGATTTAATATCGGAATTTTATTTAAAAAAAAATTGGAAAAGACTTAATATTTGAAAACGGTTTGTTTATTGAGAATGATTTGCTATTTTGGAAATGAATTGAAAAGGATTTGAGGAACGGTTTGGTTTGAAACTGTTTAGAGAAGACTAAGAATTCTTAATTATTGATTAATGTTGTTGGTTGAAGTTGGTTAAAATTGCAATTTATAGGATTGGTTGATTGAATTCTGGATTTTGTAACTTCCTTGGGTTGAGCGTTGTTGTTGTGATAATGGTTATTGGAAGTGATTTGACTGATTAACATGTGTTTGGTTTGGTTTAGTTGGGACCCGATAAGGATGGTAGAATCCGAGTTTTAGAGGAGATGCTATCGAAATTTTTATAAAATTAGAAGTTTCGTTTGAAGTAATTATTTAAAAAGATTTAGTTTTTAAACGTTATATGTTTTAAGATTGATTTATTTAGAAAAGAAAGAATGATGTTTTGAATTGAGATTGTTGATTAATGGAAAGAAGGATGATGAGGATTGATTTGAAATATGATTTTTGAATGAATTTGGAAATGAGATATGGATTGACGAATGATGATGATATTGAGAATGGCTTAGATATCGATGAATGATGAATGAATTATTCATGTGGCTTATGGATTTGAATTATCTGAGACACAGGTTTTCCTGGGTAGATGTAGTGGCTTGCCACCACTTGCTCCAGGTTGAAACTCGATACTCTGTTGACCCTACGACGTAAGGGTGACCGGGCACGTATAAATTTCTGGAAATGGTACCCCCATTGAGCAATTTGATATATATATGAGAAAAAGCTATGCATAGACTCATGGGGATGCGCGTCGGGGGACAGTCTGAGGTTTTTGGACTTGTCGGGTTGGCTGGATAACCAACAGATGAGCTCGTTAGCCATAGGACAGGCATGAATCATATGCATTTGTATGTTTTGCTTGGGTTTGAACTTGTTTTGGTTTGCCTAATTGTTAAACTGTTCTTAACTGCTACCTGAACTATTTGCTGTAACTGTTACATAAACTTGTGCTTTCCTTGTCTGTCTTGCATGTGTTTGTCCTGGTGTGCTACATTTGAGAATAAAATTTGGTGCTGAATTGATGATTGTATTGATTAATTGCGTAGTTAGTTTCTAATTGAGATCTTCTTATAAGAAAAGAAAGGTTTTGGATTTCTGAAAGATTAAACACTGTTTCTTTGAAAAGGTTTTAAGCGATTAGCGATTGGTTTTTAAAAGGATTCATAAGGCAATAATAATCACTGAGCTTGAAAACAGTTTTCTTATTAAATATCTTCTTATGACAATTCTGAAACTCCGTGGTGAGACCATGTGGTTAGGTTCTCACCCCCTACAGCTTTACCTTTTCAGGAATCGGATAAAGAAGCATTATGAAGAGTTATACTGCGTTTTGGTTTGCATGATGTTGTATTAATTAGATTATTTTTTTCCCTCATCTTTGTTATTACAATTTTTATAAGAGGGATAGGAGTTTTGTGTTTTATATGTATATTATAAGCTATTAGGTAAGAAATCTTGTATATGAACCTATGCCTGTTTGTTTTTTTTAGATAAAGTATTTATTTCCGGTTTTCGAAGAAATCAGCGATACGGTGTCGAGTCACAGGCTCCTATTTTAATATTAAGTATATAAAGTAGTAGTAATACTTCTTGCTATCAGAGTGGCGCAGCCGAAAGCGTGGCATTCTGGTAGTGAGGGTGTTACAAAAACTCCTAGGACATGATAAATTATTAAGGCTTATGAAATCTCAGGCATGTTGAACTAATTGATCTACTATTTGATGACAAAATAAATTTCAAAATACTTGCATAAAAAATAAGTTCTACTGAACTCAAAAGTTACTGTGCTAATTTAATGATGAGTGGAAACCGTTAAAAGAAAATTTATGAAAACTATTCTGTTTGATAAAAAGATTTGCTCCGAATGCATATTATATCCAGTTTCGACGACTTTATATATTGGTTAAAAAGGGTTAAAACAGTAATGTATGAAACCTAATTAAGTTTGTCCGATTTGAAGAATTTTTCTGATAAATGTAGGATGACGGGACCGGCAATTTCACCAATTACATTTATCTATTCCTATGTCATCTGCCTATTTAGTGTCACTACAGGTTTACGGTTCTTATACACATGCAAAGTAAGGATCAACAGGTATTCAGTATTTTACCTGTTGGCATCATCTCTATCTACATGCATCGTCATTCAGGTGTATGGTATTGATAATCTTCTTATCAGCACTGGAGAAGAAACCCAAGCTTTTCCCTCTTTTTGGAAAATGGAGTGTATTAGAATATTTAAGAAAATTAATTTTTTTTGTTCTTTTGGTCTAAAGATAAAGTGTTACTGCTGCAAATGGGGATGAATATTTTGGATGGTTCTAACCTTAGTTGGATCTTCAGATGGATTTGAGGAAAGATGCTGCTGGGGCAACTTCTTAGTGTCTACCTCTGATGAACTTTTCGTTCTATCTTATATTTTCACCGTTTAGTTTTCTTCTAATGGGTAAGTCACTAAAGGAAAAGATGCCTATGTGCTTATTATATATGTGGGCAATTACACTATTTTGTTCTCCCAACACTTACATTTGATTTCCCTAAATGAGAATGCAAACAAAATTCAATAGCTATTTATTTCTTGATGCATATTTCTGGCCAGATCTTTTGGTTCCATTAAATATATCTTTTTTTGGTTATTGTATGTCCTACCTTTAGGTGGAGATCTTCGAATTTTTTTGTTTGGTTTATTTTCCATCTAAGGTTTTTCCTTCTTTAAACATGATATATAGGTTCACACACACATGATTTAAGATATAAAAGGTTTAATATCTCATATGTTCTACAAGTTTTAGAAAGTTTAGACATTCTGTGTAACACCTCATTACCCTAAGCCTTACCTCTAGCCGTAAAGTGAAGGATAACAAGGTATCACGACAGTTCTAAAGCTCATACATTAATAAATATAGGAAGAAATACTAATACTAGGAGCCTGATGAAGAGATAAAGTTCAAAATTGCATAAAGTGGATTTACAAAACGTGAAATATTCACACACGATAACTAAAAGCGTAAGGCACAAGATACAACATGAGACTTACTAATAATAGTCAAGATAGATATATATAAGTATGATAAACAAAGAACTCCAGTCGTAGCCCGCGGAGTTTAGGCCGACTAGTTATATACAAAAAATACAGAGTTTTCAAGTTAAAACAGCTTATACAACTTATCTCTCAAATTAAGCTTCTAAGGCAACAGAATTTAATAACCAAAAGTGAGAGTACTACAACATATTAACCAAAAACCAAAGATAACAAAAGATCCTCCGCTCTGTCACCATTCACAAACTCACCGAGGTGGGCTACGACCTGCATCTAAAAAACAACAACAACATATGGTATGAGAACCGAAGGTTCTCAGTATGGTAACAGTGCTTAATATGTAAGATATAAGGTTTCGGAACGCCAAAGGCAATCCTAGAACTTCTCATCGATTACAGAATATTCAAACTTAACAAAATAAATAACTTAAACCATAAACCATAAACATGGGTATTTAAACTTACTACAAGAAAAACCACTTTTAGCGGCCATTTATTTTGCTTTTAGCGGCAATAAAAATAGTCACTAATACATTTACCGACAATTAGACATTAGTCGTCTTATACTTTTTAGCTAAAAGGTTTTAGCGGCAATTATTACATTTGCCGGTAAAGACCATTTTAATGGCCACAAAAAGTATATAACTTTTAGCGGCCATTTTCTTGGCAATTTATATGGCCATCAAAAGTAATTCTAAGATTGCAATGTTATTCACTTTTAATGGCCATTACTATTGCCGCCAAAATCCATTTTACCGGCAATTTATATGGCCACTAAAAATAATTCTAAAATTGTAATATTATTCACTCTTAGTTGCCATTACTATTGTCGCTAAAATCTTAAGACTATTTTTAGTTATATTATACTCATTTTCTTAGAAGCAACTAACTATCTTTTTTCTAGAATCAAATATATTTTTGCCAACAATAGTTATTATTATGCATAATATAAATACACTAAAATTAATTACTACAAAATGAGATATTTCATTAAACTTAAAATATTGATACACAAATTTCTCTTGAAAATTAATAAACCATGTTACAAATTTAAGCAACAAAAAATACTACAAGCCTATAACTATGTTACATCAATGTAGCAATACAAGTGTTAGCAATGATCTAAAATTGTACCTTTAAAAATAACCTACTAACTTTCATTTTTAGCAATTAATCTAAGAATTTAAAAGTAGATGAGGAAGGAAAATCATGAATCATGAATATACTAAAGAATCCAAAACTATAAACCTTTGACTGCTCTTCAAGGAATTGATTAGGGGTGTAATCGGCTCGGTTCGGTTCGGTTCGATTTTGGACTGAAAACCAACCGAACCGACCTGATCGATTCTTCAAAGAGGCCAACCGTTCGGTTGGCTGCTGTTTGAGCAACCGAACTTAACCGAACCAACAGCGGTTTGGTTCGGTCGGTTTTTTCGGTTTTTTTACACCTACTTATCTGAATTTAAAACCTTCAATAAACTAGAATAACAAGAGTTTATCACATCCAAATCCAATACAAATTCAACTTAATTAAACATAAAACAAAGACAATTAAAAATATCTAGCAAAACAACAAAAATAAACACAGTTTAAACCGAAACATTCACTTTAAACAAATAAAAACCAAACAGCCACCATGTTTAATCAGAAACCACACCAGACTCATCTTCATCTTCTCCGGTTGGTGCAATTTCTATAAAAATAAAACAAGAAAATCAATATAGATTCTAAACATAATATAGATTATAAATTATAAACATAAACCATAAAAGAAACTACAAATTTCTTTTTTGCATACCTAATTCAAGTTTCTCAAACTCTTCAATAAGCTCCTTAAAATCAGTTGTCATTGGAGAAGCACGAAGCCAATTTTGTGTGCATATCAATGCCTCAACTGTCTTTGGAGTTAAAGAACTCCTATAGTTGTTAAGCACTCTTCCACCAGTGCTAAAAGCTGATTCTGAAGCAACAGTCGAGACCGGCATTGCTAAGACATCTCTAGCTATTTGGGATAAGATAGGATACTTGCTAGAATTTATCTTCCACCAATTCAATATGTCAAAAGTATTTTGATCACGAGGCTTCTCTAAACCATCCATCAAATACAAATCCACCTCATTCTTGTTGATGATCTCATGAAAATGTACCTCCTTGAAAAAATCACCAGCCATGTCGCCATCAGGTACTCCCACATCTGATGCACCATCCATTATTGCTAAAGTAAAAGATCTACCCCCATTATTTGCACTCACATAGCAATCAAACATCTTGGAGAATGTCTCTTTCACTTTTGCACCCAAAAAATCAGCATCATCCTTATCATATAGCTTTTCAAAGCTAAAGTTCACAAACTTCAACTTGTATCTAGGATCAAGAACCACAGCAACAAAAATCATCATATTGATATTTTTTATGTTACCCCAGTACTTGTCATACTTAAGCTTCATCCTCTCAACCATACTCCCAAGTAATGGATCTCGACTATCACAAGAAGCCTTGAACACTCGCAAAATCTTACAAAACTCATGAAAATATTGAGAAGAAGTCACAAGAAAACTACCAGACACACTCTTTGTAACATCATGAAAAATTTTCAAGAATTCCACAAAGTGTTTTGCATTGTCCCAATCAATATTCTTCGGAATACCACCTTGCATTAGAGCATATTCTGTATCTCTCTCCCCTAGCCTCTTAAACGCCTTTTGAAACTTCAAACCACTTTCAAGCATAGTGTATGTAGAGTTCCATCTAGTGAGAACATCGAGTTGAACAGTACACTTGTCTTGTATCCTAGCTTCCTTTATGAAATTTTTGAACCTATTCATGCGACTAGGGGAAGCACGCACATATCTAATAGCATTTCTTATCTTACTAATAGATTCATGCATCTCTTTCAATCCATCTTTAACAACAAGATTAAGAATATGTGCACAACACCTAACATGCAAATGTTCTCCTTTCAAAGGATGTAAATTCCAATCCTCCATTCTAGTTCTTAGATAAGATATTGCAGTATCATTAGAACTAGCATTATCAACAGTAATTGTGAATACTCTAGATATCCCCCACCCCAAAAGACATCTCTCAATTTTTCTACCAATTGTTTCTCCCTTGTGGTTTTTAATAAGACAAAAATTGATAATCCTCTTTTGCAATTTCCAATCATGATCAATGTAATGAGCAGTGAGACACATATAATTCAGATTTTGCACAGAAGTCCAACAATCAGTAGTTAAACAAACAGATTGATTCAGTTATTTGAACACAGTTTTCAACATATTCTTCTCACTAATATAAAGATTCCAACAATCCTTAACAACAGTAATCCTTCCTGGAAGTGGAAATCTTGGTTGCACAATACTCATATAGAATCTGAATCCCTCCCCCTCAACAAACTTGAACGGTAGCTCATCAACAATTATCATCCTAGCAAGGGCTTTTCTACACATTTCAGCATCAAAAGTAACTGCAGTAAATACCCCTTCACCCTCTTTTTTGTTGAAAGGTAAGGATTGTTTGACTAGGGTCACCCGAGTCCCTAGGAAATTTTTTACATTGATTCAACAAATGATAACGCATATTAGTTGTACCATTTTTTTGAGAGTCACATGCATATGATGCACCACACCAATTACATTTAGCCCTAGGATGTGATGGCTTGGACTTAGGATTCTTTGTAAAGTGTTCCCAAGTCCAAGATCTAGGTCTAGAAGGTTTTCTGTTACCTTCATTGGCTTTATCCTTGCCATCCTCTTCACCAGTGTCCACATTGCTTGGAGCTGGATTTGTAGGAGTTGCTCCCGAAGTTGCACCCATATTAGTTGAATCAACCTTCCTCTTCTTTGATCTAGGATGGGGCGGGGGTTTGGTAAGCGCGCCGCTGTCCATTGAGGAACGTACCACGGACTCGACATTTTCACCCCCAACTTCAGGGGTACGTTCATTGGGCACCTCATTGCTTGTTGGCTGCATACATATAAACAGAACAATGAAAAAGTAGCATTTTTAACTCATGAACAGAACCAACAGTTTTGTTTCCATCAACAAAACCACAATAGCTCATAAGCAGCCAATCAACAATTAATTATATATTAACAAATAAAATAAATTTGGTTGATAACAATACTGAAGTCAAAATGATATTTGTTATAAGAGTATAGGCATAGTGTTTTTTTTTTCAAAGTAAGCATGTTCATTAATAAACAAAGATGAAACTAGACTTCTATGAAAAAGGTGCAGACAACCTCTATATAAAATAAACCAATACTTTCCACCAAAACAAGAATTTTCTATCCTGATTCATGTCCAAGAATTTTCCCCGGTTCCATCATCAACTTTAAACAACAAAAAATAATGGGAAAAGAAAAAGAAATCTGAATAGGAAATTTTGTTGTAGACCTTACTCCAAGATTAGTGAAAGTGACAATTGAGTTCCTTTTGGATCAGTATGTTACTTTCTGAGATGTGTTACTATTTGTATATGCAAAACTGACATGTTTGCATGTACTCAATTCAATCAAGAGGTGGAAAATAAGAATTAGGTATTAAGAGTTGGGGTCATATCAAAATGTAAGTGGATGAAAACACATTTTTGAAATATTCTAGAAGGCTACAAAAGATTAATAGTTTAGATCAAGAGAGCATATTCATAAGATCAAGAGCACATAGATTTCTGGATCCCCTAACGTGCGCATCATGATTATGATCAATCTCCCAAATTCTTTGAAGAAAACCATCCACGAATATTGCTTTATTTTTCCATCTAATTCGAGATTTTTATAGCATTTCCAATAGAAGTAATATTTGTGTTGTTCAGCAAGGAGTTACTTTTACATAAATTTTTCTAAAGCTTCAGCAATTATCAGTATCACAAGAACAAGAAAGAGCAATCAAAGAGACTCACTAGTAGTTAACAAAAACAACACAGCAACATTAATTAAAAAACAAAAGTTGCAAAGTTTTTCTCAGATCTAACAACTCCAGAACTTCATTTTTTCTGTTCATTAACTATGTATATTTTTAAATAAGTCTTCCAAATCACTAAACATACAATCAGAAACTCACATAACAATACAAATAACCGAACACAAAATCTAACCTCCGACGAAGACATCATTCTGTTTTGTTTTGGGTTTTTACAGGAGAGGGACTGGTTGTTCGGTGGCTCGGCCACTGGAGTCTTGCTCGGCGGCTGGACTGGTTGGACGTTGGAGTGCTGCTCGAGTGTTCGGCTTTGGCTTTGTTGCTCGGTGACCCTGCGACGGCGACCCTGCGATGGCGACCCTTTGACGGCGATGATGAACGACTTCGAGGCTTCGAGCGATGACTGGCGAGTTTTCTGTCTCCCTCAGCCTCTCCTTCTCTCAAGTATGGAGGTCAGAGGTGGAACCGTGGAACCTTCGAAGAATGGGAGAGAGAAGTGTGGGTGACTGGCAGATTGGGTATAGGGTAGGGTTCGCGGCTGAAGAAGAAAGGGGAAGAAGAAAGCTAGGTTATGTGGCTGAGTTGCCCTTTTATACCTAGGTTAAGGGGCAACTTAGTAAAATCACACTCCACTGAACCCTCATTCTTCAGTTCGGTCCGGTTCGGTTTGGTTTTAGCGAAGGCAACTGAAAATCGAACCGAATCGATTGGTTTAGTTCGAAAAAAACAAAAAAAACCGGTTTTTTCGGTTTCTCAATCGGTTGTTGTAAAATTCGGTTCGGTTCTGCGATAATTTTCGGTCCGGTTCGGTAACTTACACCCCTAGAATTGATAGCTTGTCAATGTTTTTCAACTTGACACCAATGACCCAGTTCTCTTTGCCAAAATAATCCACATGCATCATTTATTCACTGCAACCAACTTTGAATTTGCTTCAAATCTAAAGAAACCAAGTACCAAAATTGAATTGTAGCATGTTCCCACGTTCAAATAAATGGTTCTAATGCAGATAATAACCACAATGTAGATCACAAGCCTAAGCCAATAGTAAACAAAGTCCCTAGACATGTTGATGAAGGAGAGCTTTGTTAATGTGTAAGACTGCATGAAGAAGCTAGCTTGGCTTCCTCCTGCATTAAGCTCTGTTCCTTTCTGCAAAAAATTATAAAGAAAATAAAGGAGATTACTCATTTGCATAATGCTAAGTTTGGTGCAGTTGATATCAATAGAAATAAGGCTTGTGTTTGGATACTATTTTAAAAAACAAAATTTATGTACTTTCTGTACTTACAACTTTGGATATCTCATTCACTTTCTGTATTACAGCATAAGAATGCTGAGAAGTGCGATAGTAATCAATAAGAGTTCTGATAGCTTCAGCAGTAGTGATCTTATCCAAGGGATCATCACTTCCCTCAAACTGAGATACCAAAGTTAAAACATTTTAGCAAAGGAACATATAGTTATATAAACTCATAATTGTCATAAATATGGACTAATCAGAACAACAATTTTAAAAAGAATAAAAGTAAAATGTTGCAATAGTAAAGATTATGACATGCATAAAGATGAGTAGAATAATAGTACCTTGAGTTTCATAAACCCCTTAAGAGTTGATTTGACTTTGTCAAAGTCAGAGTTGATGCATCTAAGGAAATGATCTGATAGATTCCTCAAAGCTGGGCATGGAAAACCAGCTTGTGCAAAGAACTGTTGAAACCATGCAGCATAATAATGCTCACAATCAATCACATAACAATGAATAATTTTAAGAATTTAGAAATAGTATTACTATTTGTAGATTGGTACCGTATGCCTCAGAAGCTTGGCCAAAGTAAATAGTTTTGCCACCAGAGAGCAAGTACAACTGATCAAAGAGTTCAAACACTTAGCTGCTTGGTTGATGAATGGAAGCTTTCACTGTTCTTCCATCTCTTGTCAATGAACGTAGTGTCTGAGTCACAAAGAAAACTGAAGCACTGTAACAACAACAACAACAACAAATGTAAAATTTTAATTGGGATAAGAAAAATTAAACAAACTTAGAAGAGAAAATCAAAACAGAGAACACATATCTAGGATGAGAAAATTGTAGAATTTAATATAGTAAATTAGGCTTCAAATGTTCTTGGCAGATGGACAAATAAAGATCATAAGCAACAAGAATAGAAGCTAACCTACCATGTCACTATATCTATCTATATATTCCTTGAAGGTTGATTAATTACCTTAAGCTTAAAACTACCGTTGAACCATACAACATAATCTTCTGAACTTTTGTGATCTCAGAACCACTCTGGTTGTCCTTAATAAATATTGTCAAGCTGATCAAGCAATCAACCTAATTAGGGAATTTCTAACTAATACTAATTACTCCGCTGTATCCCACAACCTTCACCATCCTAACCTCCTTGCAATCCCATCACCACCGCCTACCTACCCTCCTCAGCACCAGACTATCACAGATAATCCAAGCAAGTAAAACACAAGTAGTATACATGTACAATAAGTAGTACAACTAGCAAGTAAGCATATTTTATATTTAGACAAAAGATAAAATTAGGCAAAGGAAACAAAACACATAGAAGATGCACATGATGAATGTCTATCCTATTGGCTCGTGATATCACTTGTCGGTCCATAAATGCGAACCCGACACATCCTTTTGGATGTCGCCTTTTTGCCACGATATAGCGCCTGGCACGCTTTTGTTCCGAGGATATAGTGTCTGGCACACTTGCATGCTCATTCCGAGGATATAGTGCCTAACACACTCTTGCGGCAGAGAAGGAAAACAACAACATTTATTTTATCATAAATTATTCCGAGGATATAGTGCCCGGCACACCATCATTACTCAACAAGTTCATCATTCCCTTCTGAGTTCTCAACTCATCATAACCATCATCAGCTCCCAATTTCTCAAATTTATTATCCACTATCGTCACCTCTTAAGTTCTCTGAGTCATCACCAATATAATACTCCTCCCGCTCACCCACAAAAATTACCAATTTAATATTGAAACCTAAGTCTCCGTCTTCTAAACTCACACAGAAATTACCAATTTAATTAACTAACCTATCTCTATTAATCTTAAGGCCTAATTACTAGTTAGCAATCTTAAACAGTAGATAAAGAAGTCTGGAAAGCAAGAGAACCCTTGAAAAGTGAAGAAAAACTATTTTTCAGCAAAACAGGCGCTGTGCGTACGCACGCCCAAGTGTGCGTACGAACACTCCAAAATTTGGACCATTACGCGTACACATGCATGGGCTGCGATGCGAGAAGACTTGGCAGAGATGCATGTCCGCGTATGCAAGTCCCTCAGATTGCAGAAAAATGTCAAGTTACAGAAATTTCAGTCTTAAACATCAAATTTTTAAACGTTCATAACTTCTTCTACAAAAATCTATTTTCCTCAAAATTTATATCATTTTAAAGCTCTTGAAATCATATTTAATTTAAATGAAAAATCATTCAATTTCAATGTCTGAGGCTCAAGTTATGATCCACCAAAGTTCACCAAAAATCAAGTTTTACACAAAAATATCAAAGTTCTCTAAATTTCAAATTTCAAAACCAAATCAACCAAAACATACCCAAACATTCCAAACGCAACCAATTCAATACCAAAACATACTAAAGCTAGACCCAAAGTCCCTCAATCACTTTCTTACCATTTCACTAAAAAAATTACCTCCTATCCACTCAACAAAATCCATATATGCAATAAAATCTCAATTTCAAACATACAACTCCAACAATTTCCATAATTTCAATCCCTCCTAAGCATTATTCGATACTCATCAAACTCAAAGATCATCAACAATTCTCAATCACCTCATTAATCAATATCAATCATCAAAATCATCACAATCATCAAATTCATCATACATCATCAAATCCACAATCATCAACAACCATTTCAATCCTATCTTAAGGTCCACTAGCCTAAGGTTCACGAAATATTATATATTACATAAAGAAAACCGAAATTATACCTTGGCCGATTATCCTCCTCGTACGAAACCACTTCACCACAAGCTTTCAAGCCTTCGCTCAACACCACGCAACAACAAGAACACTCTATATCATGAAAAACAACAAGAATCAAAGCTATGGTTTATGACATACAACTAAACACAAGGGTTTAGTGATATCTTACCTTGCCCAACGAGTCTTGGGGTAAAACTCACTACTCACCCAAGTTAGATTACATATAAACAACAAGAACACAAAGAAACTCAACAACCCAAAAGCTATTTTCAAAAATTACATAGGGCAAAGAAACTGGGAAAGAAAGAGTGAGTTTCTTACCACTTTGATCGGTTAGAAAGGAAGAGCTCGGTGAGAGCTTCGCGTGGCCGCAAACAGCTCGTCAATCACCGTAGCTCAAGTTATGGCTCAAAGAAGGAGATGATGAATAGTGTCAATGGTGGACACTCTTATCTCTCAATCTCACGACCCTCTCTCCCTCTTGTACTGAAAATAAGCTTTCTTGGCTTATTTTTTACTTTATATAAGTTGTGCTTGGACCGAACTTAGGTCCGGTCCAACTGCATAGCGTTTTTAGTTCGTTTGGCCCAACTTTGGGCCAAAACCTTTAGAATAAGCGTCCGGTTTGCTATTTCAAAAACTCTCTAAGTTTTTCTACTATTTTATTCTCTTACTAGACAGACTTAAGCCGGTACTGTCGGCTAATCTATCGGTACGCATTTTTACGCGAAAATTTTCAAAAGATAATTTTTTTTCCACTCAGAAAAATCCACTGAATCAGAATCTCACATATATATTAAAAAAAATATTTTTATATTTTGAACCAATTTTTGTTTAACAAAATAAAACAATTATCTATAACAATAAGATATAGAGTATAAACAGAATTAATGCATTTGATAAAAACTGACTATTTTATAGTCAACTACGAATGATTGATATAATTATTAATTTTATACTTTTTCGCTATATCAATCAACTGAATAAATCAAAATGTTTTAAAGTAATGATATTTGCAGTCTACTTAAAAATTTATTTGTTTGCATTATTATAAAAAAACTACTCATTTTTTTTAAGTCATAACATATTTTTAAGTACACAAAATTACAGATATAAAAAAAAAAATCTCAAGACTCTTAAGACATAATACATTATTAAGGGATACAAAAATGTGATAAATCTTCGGATAATTGTTCTGCTGTTTGATAAAGAAAAATGTGAAATCTAAGAGCACCTACCTAATCCTTTATATAAAACAAGAAAAAGAAAACAAAATTATTACTAAATAATTTTTGTTGTTAATAAGTGTCAACTAGCATTGTTATGAACCTCGATTTTAAATATTTAAACTTTTTTCAATTTTTTTACGGAGTCAACTTCGGCATATCAAATATCAAAAATATAAAAAAAATTCACTTCTAAATTAAATATTACTTAATCAATCTTTTTAAAAATATTATAAATAATACATGAC
>NC_029794.2:11296005-11296279 GCF_000816755.2 Arachis ipaensis | reverse complement strand
AGAACACATTCAGTGAATCACTTTTTAAAGTCAATTTTATTTTGTACTCAATTATTTATGTCTGTTAAGATTAAAATATACAAAATAATCTACTTTTTAAAATACAAAATATAAAGTGCAATTTTATATAATACCAAATATAAATTGCAATTTTATGGTGCTTTATTTTAAATATTTAATGCTTCTTTTATTAATTTTTTTCGGAGTTATCTTTCGTATACCAAATCTCAAAAATATAAAAAAAATTATTTTGTTTCACTTTTAAATTTAATAT
>NC_029794.2:11261116-11295958 GCF_000816755.2 Arachis ipaensis | reverse complement strand
CTTTAAAGTTCAATTAATTTTGTACTCAATTATTTATGTTTATTATAACAAAATTATACAAAATTAGCTACTTTTTAAAAGTCAAAACTATTTGAATCATAGTTGTCAGAACTGAATCCGTCAAGTTACTGATTTACTGATTTATTAGTTCAACCAAAAAATTATTGGTTGAACCGATAGAACCGATCGTACGTAAATAAAAAATATAAAATAGTAAAAAAGCGTAAAATTAAAATTTGAAATACATGTAAGTTGCACTAGATATTGATTATATATAATTATAAACACATTATGTAGTAGGAAGATAGTTGGCCTAGTGGTGGAATTTTGTGCAAGCAATGCTGAGGTTCCAGGTTTGAATTTTGCTTTCAGCATTTTTGCATATTATCTGTAATTGACCGGTCCATTTTTGCATATTAGCTGCAATTGACCGGTCCAAAACGAGTTTGACCAGTTTAGCTGTGATTCACACCAGTTTTGATCGGTTCAAACGAGTTTGACCGGTTTGTTACCTTAAACGGTCAGAACATCAAACCGAATTGGATAGGGATCCGATTCTCTAGTTTTTTTATTGAACCGATCGGTCTGATTTGATTTTTATAACTATGATTTGAATTGAACTTTTAGATATGAAGTAAACATACTGTGTATAACACACAGATTTATAGTAAGCACAACTAGGATATGATACACTATTAAGGAAGTACAAAATATAAAGTAAAATTTGGTTAAAAAAATAAAATAATTTCCTATGACAATAAGATTTAGAGTTGTACAAGATGTCTTGGCTACAGGTTGATTGTGAGATGGATCAGGGACTTGCGAGTTGAGGCGGTCACCGGATTATCTGACTGGAGCAATGGGGAGTAGTACCTGCAAAGACACTCCGATGCTCAAGTCAGAATGGATCTAAGAGGTATGAGGTGAGTGGAATGAGTGACGTACCTGAGGGGACCTGAGGCTCCCTTTATATAGGTGGAGGTAGTTCATCTTATCTTATCTTGTTTGGCCAAGATAGGGGAGATATTTGAATTTGAATGTTGGTTAGAGGATTTAGTAGGCCAATTTTGGGCCTTCCAGAAGGAGGAAGAGGGCCGACCCAGAAATCCGAGTTCAGAGACTTCCGGGTGGAGGATTCGCAAGTCGGATCCGTAATAGTTGCTCCCGCAGCGGAAGAGCAAGCGTGGTCGGTCTTTGTCGCTAGAGGTTTTTATTGTCTGCCATTTATGGCTTTATTAAGTTTTCAGGCTGGCGTCCTTTGGCACCTTTTTGGGAAGCGTCCTTTGAATCCCCGGGATGTCATGGGAGACCCAGAGGTTTGTTGTACTTTTATTGGTGTGTGTTTTGTTATTCTTTTATTTTTCTTGTCTTTTCGATTTGGGGACTTATGCTTCTTTTTCCTTTTTCCAGTTGAAATGGCCAGTGGTTTGAGTACTTTGGCGAGGTTGAAAGCCGCCATGGATCGGGAGGTAGCGTTGGCAACCTCTCTTTCTCCTCCTTTATCCCTTCCTGCCGAGGATTCTCGGGCCGTTTCTCAGAAGCTGGCCTCGGCTGGGGTTGGCGGTAGGGCCCCTGCTTCTCTAGGTCTGGTGATTTCGGGTGGTGATGAAGAGGTAGTTGTGGTCTCGACTGCTGGTGCCTCCCGAAAGCAAAGGAGGTCGGAGGAGGTTAGCAGCGAAAATTTGGAAAAGGAGGATACGGTGCCTTTTGTGATGGACCGGAGATTTGACGCTCTAGCTTTCATTGATCAGCACCTTATGCCTGGTACTGAGAATTTTTTCCATGACTGCGACGTGGCTTTCCAGGCTAAGTCGGTGTATCGTGCCCTCTTCCATTCTGCTGTGATAGTTCGGAAGGTTGAGCCTGTGATGGCCCAGGTGGGTCTTCTGGACAAGAAGCTGCATCAATCCCAGGCCGAGGTGACCAAGATGAAGGAGTAGCTAGGGGCGGCAGAAACGGCTACGGAGAAGGCCGTCAAGGCCTCTGAGGATGCTGGAGTTGAGCTGCTCCGTTTATCCGAGGTTGAGACTTCACTTTTGTCCTAGCTGGGAGGGAGTGAAGGCGGGCGTCGGATGCCAAATCTCGGGCTGCCGTGCTTCTAGCTGAGGTGGATACCTTGAAGGCCGAGGTGGCCTCTCTGAAGGTTGAAGCCGAAGGGCTGAAGCAGGAGAAGGGGGTGTTATTGGCCGATGTAAAGAATGAGATCTCTGCAACTGAGGAGACGATGAGGGCTCAGACTCTGGTTCTTGGACCGGATGTGGATGTGTCCGTCATGGGGGCGTTCAAGACTGTCCGAGATGGCCAGATCGTAGATATAGCGTAGGGTGCTTGTTATTTCTTCCTAGTTGATTCGTCGTTTGGGCCTTTTTTATGACTTTCTTTATAAAACTTGCTTTTGCTTGTGGTTGGCCTCTTGGCCGTGTTACTGACTTATATATTTATGTATTTGATGATTTTGTTTTGTGATCGGGCCGTCCAAGTGTTTTATCATTTTGTTTGTACCGTTAGGCCTGAGTCGTTTCTTGACTCGAGGTTTTTATATGTGGACCATTAGGGTCTTTTGTTGGGTCGTGTAATCGTGTATTCGTAGATATCCATATGTTTGGACCTCGGGGGTGATCGGTCCCCGGTGGTGGCCGTGCGTTTCTTGCCGTTTAGGAAGGGCAATAGTTTTTAAGATAGGAAAAAAGATTGAAAATGAGACTTTATTAAAATATTGGGTCTCATTAAACCCTTCGGCATAGGCAGGAAAGAGTACCCGAAAATAACACTAAACAAATAAGGAAAAAAAACATAGATAATTGTGATGGTTTATCTTAAGAGAGGAAATGCTCCTAAGTCTAGTATCGTCATAGGTTGGTGGCATTCTAGGTTCTCGGTATCTCAACTTCGTTAAGTCATTCGAGCTTGCAGGCTTCTTTCTCGATTACCGCTTTGATTATGTATAGGCATTCCCAATTAGGGGTGAGTTTCCCTTCCCCAGGGTAGGGGCTTCGACGTCGTTTCATCGTAAGACGAGAACGTCAGATCCGAAGTCCCGTCGGCTAACCTACGGCTTAGAAAATTCGTAGGTTAGACGGAACGGGGTTTCCCACATAGAGGTCTGGGGAGTGGTTCGGTATGACCAAAGGACCAATCCGAGCTCATTAGACCAGAGTCCTTTGGCTTCGTCGAGCCGTTTCTTGAGGCCCTTTACTATTATCTTGTTGGCCGATTCGACCCGTTCGTTTGTTTGTGAGGGTTTTACCAAGCTGAAGCGGTGAGATATGTGAAGTCCCGCTAGAAATTCTTGGAATTGTTTGTCGGAGAATTGGGTTCCGTTATCCAAGATTACAACCTCGGGGATCCCAAACCAGGTTACTATGTGTTTCCAGAAGAACTTCCGGCATTGGGTTGCCGTGATGGAGGCCAAGGGTTCGGCCTCAATCTACTTGGTGTAGTAGTCGATTGCGACGATGAAGGATCGGAGTTGCACGGGAGCCATGGGAAAAGGGCCGACGAGGTCAATGCCCCATGTCCCGAAGAGTCGGTCTGCTGTTATGGTGTTGAGCTGGTGTGGGGCGGCTTGGTGGAAGTTGGAATGCATCTGGCATTTGCTACAGGTTTTGACCAATTGCAAGGAGTCTCTGATGATAGAGGGCCAGAAGTATCCTGCTAGGATGACTTCCTGGGCAAGGATTTTGCCTCCAATGCCGTGGCCACAACATCCTTCGTGAATCTCACAAAGTATATAGTCCGTGTCGCCGGGTTCGACGCATTTGAGGAGGGGTTGTGAGAATCCTCGCTTGTAAGCCTGTCCCGCTATTGTAGTGTAATTGGTGGCCTCCCGTTTTAACCGTTTTGCTTCCCTGGGGTCCTCAGGTAATGCTGCGTTTAGGAGGTATTGAAGGATGGGGGCGGTCCATGAGTTTTGGTTTGAGATAGGGAGGTCGACCGTGGTCAAGACTGATATGGATGGTGTTCTGACAACTTCCTAGATCAACGATTGGTTCTCTTGGCCTGGTTTGGTGTTGGCTAGTTTTGAGAGTAGGTCTGCCCTTGTGTTTCGTTCCCTGGGAATGTGTTAGATGGTTACCTGCTCGAATTCTTTTGTCAATTCTTTTACCTTGGTTAGGTATTGTTGTAGCAGGGGGTCTCGTGCTTGGTAGTCCCCATTGATTTGGGAGCTGACTACCTAGGAATCGCTGCAGATCTCGAGTTCTTTTACTCCGACTTCTTTGGCTAATGTTAGTTCGGCTAGGAGGGCCTTATATTTGGCTTGGTTGTTTGATATCAGGAACTCATATCGAATGGATTGTTTGATGACGATTCTGTTCTTATTTTCCAGTATCACTCCGGCCCCTCCTGAGTTGGTGTTGGATGAGCCGTCCACGTGTAGTTTCCAGATTTCTGTAGCGGTATTTCCTAGGGTCATTTCAGCAATAAAGTCTGCCATGGCTTGTACTTTGATTGCGTTTCGGGGCTTGAAACCGATCTGGAATTAGGACAGTTTGACTGACCACGCCAGCATCCTTCCTGCTAGGTCCGGTTTTTGCAGTACTTGTTTGATCGCTTGGTCGGTTCAGACCGTAATGGGGTGAGCCTGAAAGTACTGTCGAAGGCACCGGAAGGCCGTGAGTAGTGTGAAAGCAAGTTTTTCGGGCCGGGAGTAACGTGTCTATGTGTTTTAGAGGACTTTTCTTATGAAATAGATAGGTCTTTGGGTCCTGTGTTCGTCTTCTTGGACGAGTGCTGCGGCTAGAGTTTCTTCTGTTATGGATAGGTATAGGTAGAGAGTTTCCCCTATTTTAGGTTTGGAGAGAATGGAGGGGTTCTGCTAGTACCCTTTTGAAGTGTTGGAACGCTTCCTCGCATTCCGTCTCCCATTTGAAGGGGATCCCCTTTTTCATGAGTTTGAAGAAAGGGATGGCCTTCTGGTCCGAAGCGCCGAGAAAGCGGGAAAGGGCGGCCAGCCGGCTGGTCAGCTTTTGAATGTCTTTGAGGTTTCCTGAGCTGTTCATCTCGAGGATGGCCTTGCATTTTCTGGGGTTTTCTTCGACTCCGCGCTAGGTGATCATGAATCCTAGGAATTTTCCGGCTTCCATTCCGAAGGCGCACTTTATCGGGTTGAGGTGCATTAGGGTGTTCATTACTAGTTCGAGATCGCTGATGAGCTGTTCACCAGATTGGGTTTTGGTGAGCATATCATCTATGTAGACTTCTAACTTGGTTCCAGATAAGTCTTGGAATATTTTGTTAACGAGCCTCTGGTAGCTGGCTCCTACATTTTTTAGTCCAAAAGGCATGACTGTGTAACAGTACGTGCCGTCGAGAGTTATAAACGCAGTTTGTCTTCATCGGTCCGGTGCATGGGTATCTGATTATACCTAGAGTAAGCGTCCATGAAAATGAGGGAACGTCGACGAGTCCGTCAATGTTTGGAAGGGGGAAGGCATCTTTGGGACAAGCTTTGTTCAAGTCCGTGTAATCAACACACAATCGTCATTTTTCATTTGCTTGTTTTACTAATACAACGTTGGCCAACCAGGTCGTGTAAGGTAGTTCTCAGATGAAGCCCGCCTCGAGGAGGGCTTTAACTTGTTTTTTGACCTCGACTACTCGGTCTGGGGACATTTTTCGTCTTCTTTGGGTCACAGGCTTGGCCTTCGGGTCCACAGTTAATCTGTGAGACATCTGGTCAGGATCTATGCCAAGCATGTCAGTAAGGGTGAATGCGAACAAGTCCCTGTTTTGTTTTAGGAGGTCTATCAGGTCTTCCTTTAGGTCGTATCATAAGTTCCTGTTGATGAACGTGTACTCCCCTTGGTGAGCCCTATCTGTAGTTTCTCCATGTCTCCTTTTGGTTCTGGTCCGGGTTGGTGGCCCTGGCAGGCGTTGAGGTCGGCAAGAAGGACGCCCGCCACATCTCGGGACCTTTTGTGGAGAGCCAAGCTTTTATTGTCGCATTCTACTGCGATTTCCCGATTTTCGTGGATTGTGCCGATCGTGTTGTCGTCGACTTGGAACTTCATGAGTAAGAATTTGGTAAAGATGACTGCGAAGAGGTCATTAATGGTTTTTCTCCCGAGGATGATGTTGTAGGCAGTGGAGTCCTTGAGGACGACGAACTCGGAGAGGATGGTCTTCCTTTGGCTTCCGGTTCCGATGGTGAGGGGAAGCATGATGGAGCCATCTGGTTTAACGAAGTTATCCCTGAGCCCAGTTACCTCGTTACGGTAGGTTTGTAGGTTCTCACTTCGAAGCCCGATTTTGTCAAAAGCTCCCCTGAAGAGGATGTTGGAATCTGCTCCGGTGTCAACCAGTATCCTTTTGACCAACCCTGTCCCAACTTTTGCAGAGATGACAAACGGTGCGTCTTCTGCCGAGGTGCCGTGTTGGCAGTCCTCGGGGAAGAACGTAATCGCTTTTGCGGTGGTGGGAGCTGGAGCTTGGTTCCTAACAGCCAGGATTTTGTGGTCTTTTTTCAATGCTGATTTCGATTTTCCTGGAGCATATTTTCCGGTGATGACGTTTACGACTATGGTGAGATCTGTTTCTAGACTCTCCCAAGGTGCTTGTCGTTGCGTCCTTGGGTTGCGTCCTTCGCACTCTGGTGATCTGTCCCTCTCTGCACATTTCGGTTCTCTAATGAATTTGGTGAACTCGGGGACTTTGCCATCTCGAATGGCTTGCTCGAGGGAATCCTTTAAGTCGAAATAGTCTTGGGTTTTATGTACGTATCCCCGGTGGTAGTCGCAATATAGGATCTTGTTGCCGCCTGTCCTCTCCTTAAGCTGTCGGGCCTTTGAGAGGATGCCTCGTTCTGCTATTTGATGGTAGATCTCTGTGATGGGGGCTGGCAAGGGGTGTAGTTTGAGAACTTTCCGATTCTGGGGGGTCGATTGGTGTTTGCCGGTTTGATGAGGTGCCACATTATCGTTCTGCCATTTGTTGGCGGCTACAACTTGGCTCACCTTCTTGTCGTTTATATATTCCCTTGCGACGCTCTGAATTTCATGCATGGTCCAAACTGGTTTGGTGGTGAGATGTTTTTGGAAGTCTTCGTTCATGAGTCCATTGGTTAGATAGAGACTTCCGACTAAATCCGTCAGTCCATCGACCGTTAGGCACTCATCATTGAACTGGTCCAGGTATTTTCTCGAGGATTTATCCTGCCTTTGGGTGACCCCAGCAAACTAATGGGGTGTTTGGCCTTGGTGATTCTGGTGGTGAACTGGGCCATAAATTTCATCGAAATATCATGAAAGTTGGCTATGGAGCCATTTGGGAGGGTGTTGAACCATTTGATCGCAGGTCCAGCCAGGGTAACCGGGAAGGCCTGCATCAGACCGAGTCGGCGGCCCCTTCCAGATTCATCCTAGCTTCGAAGGCCGTTAGATGTTCCTGGGGATCCTTGGTTTCGACGTATTTCATGTCTGTGGGCTTGTCGAAGCCCTTGGGAAGCTTTGCTCTTAAGATCCTTTCGATGAAAAGGGTGGCTCCAATTATTATGTGTTTGTTTTTCGTATGCTTGGCTTCCCGATATCGTCGGTCGTCTTCTTCGCGTCGGCGTTTTGGGTCTCGGGAAACGATGTGATCGTGTCTTTTGATGTGTCGCCGCTCAGGTGACCTGTTGTGTCTGGTTTCACGGTGGGATCGGGTTCTGGAAGTCGCATGGCTTCCATGTTCTGCGTGATACCGCTCTTTGGTCATGACTCAGCCCTCGAGGTCTTGCACCCAGAGACAGAGATCTTGGATTATCTGGACTGCCTTTTCTCCCAGGTTGTCAGGGGCTCAGGTCTTAGGGGGTAGAAGATTGTCTTCTTTTGGTTGCTGTGGGGTTGATTGGCGAACAACGCTTGTTATCTTTTTATGGGTGGGATGCTGTCACGACGTTGCATTCCCCACAGATGGCGCCAATGTACAAGATGTCTCTGGTAGGGGTTGCGAGATGGATCGGGGACTTACGAGTCGAGGCGGTCACCGGATTATCTGACTGGAACAATGGGGGTGGTACCTGCAAAGACACTCTGACGCTCAAGTCAGAATGGATCTAAGAGGTATGAGGTGAGTGGAATGAGTGACGTACCTGAGGGGGCCTGGGGCTTCCTTTATATAGGTGGATGTAGTTCATCTTATCTTATCTTGTTTGGCCAAGATAGGAGAGATATTTGAATTTGAATATTGATTAGAGGATTTAGTAGGCCGATTTTGGACCTTCCAGAAGGAGGAAGAGGTCCGACTCGAAAATTCAGGTTCGAAGAATTCCGGGTGGAGGATCCGCAAGTCAAATCCATAACAAGAGTATACACAGAATTAATGCATTTAATTAAAAATGACTATTTGAGTCAAATACAAATAATTGCTATACTTATTAATTTTAACATTTGTGCTATATGAATGAACTGAATAAATTACAAGATTTTAAAGTAATGATATTTACAATCTACTTAAAAAATTATTCGTTTGTATTATTATAAGAAAAAAGTACTCATTTATGTAACCATAACCTTAAGTATTGTAAAACTTAATAGAATATAAGCCATAACATATATTTAAGTAAACTAATTTACCAATAACAAAATAAAAAAATACCCAAGACTCTTAAGACAATACGTTATTAAGCTATATAAAAATGGGATGAATATCCGGATAATTGCTATGCTATTTGATAAGAAAAGGGAATTTTGAAAACACATACATAAACCCTTATATAAAAGAATAACGGATTTTGAAAACCCTTACATGTACCCTGACTTTTATCCATTTAGTGTTTTTCGTTAAAAATAGAATAGAACTATGTAACAAAATAATATCACTACAAATTATACATTCTTTCTAATTACACTACATTGGTCATTAGAAAAAGTAAAATTTGTAGTAAATTTTTTTCGATGGAGTTAATAGGTGCCAACTATCATTATTATGAAGCTTGATTTTAAATATTTAAAAGTTTTTTTCCAATTTCCTTACGGAGTCAACTTTTGTATATCAAATATCAGAAATATAAAAGAAAATATTACTTCTAAATTGAATGTTACTTAATCAATCTTTTTAGAACTATTATAAATAATAGATGACAACAAGAATACACTTAATGAATCACTTCTTAAAGTCAAATTTATTTTATACTCAATTATTTGTGTTTGTTATGATTAAAATATACAAAATAATCTACTTTTTAAAATACAAAATATAAGGTGAAATTTTATATAATAAAATAGAAATGTTATGAATCTTCATGTTATGGTTCTACAGTATGATAAGAAAAAAGGATTTTGAAACTACTTATATAAAAAATCATACACAGATTAAATACAAAAAAAAATTATTACTGGGTAATTTTTGTTTAGTTGGATTAATAAGTGCCAACTACTATTGTTATGGTGCTTTATTTTAAATGTTTAATACTTTTTATCAATTTCTTTTTGAAGTTAACTTTTGTATACCAAATCTTAAAAATTGAAAAAAAAATCATTTAGTTCAATTTATTTTGTACTCAATTATTTATGTTTATTATCAAGAAAATATACAAAATTAGCTACTTTTTTTAAGTACAAACGATTTGAACTACCATTATTATGAAGCTTGATTTAACTATTTTATTTTTATTGGTAATGTACGGAATTAAATTTTGTGTACCAAATCTCATAAACATACAAAAAATATAATATATTTTTACTTTTTGACATAATATTATTTAACCAACCTTTATATAAACATGATCAATAATACATGAAAAGAAAAAAAATTTATTAATTCACTTTTTAAAGAAAAAAATATTTTATGCTCAATTATTTATATTTGCTAAACAGGAAACATACAAAATAAGCTACTTTTTAAAGTACAAAATATAAAGTGCAAGTTTAGATAATAAAATAAATATACTGGTTTAGAATACAAACATTTAGGATATGATATAGAATTAAGGGGTATAAAAATATTAATGAATCTTGGGCTAATTGGTCTATTATTTGACAAGAAAAAAGAATTTCGAATACATTTCATAAAAAATATAAAAATTATCCAAAAAAAAATTATTATTCAATATTTATTGTGAATATTTTTTATGATTCTCTAAACTAAATATTTAGTATTTCAGCTAATTTAGTTTGGAAGTACTGTCACTTTCGGGAAGATTTATTTCGCTCGAACTAAGCAAATCCTAATTACAAGGGATGAGATCAAGTTCCTAAAAAAGAATTAGCCCAAATCTTTAATTTATGAATGAATTCAGACAAAAAAATTGGCGAAAAGATAGATATATAGCAGCTTTGCTTATGATTTGATGGGAAAAAAGAAGCAGGTTGCTCTTAAATTGGGAAGTATTTATGTATGTGATATCCAACTCCAAAAAATGAGATAGGGTACCCCTTTATGTCTAATAAACAGGGAGCAGCAATTCCTATGTGTGTATTTATTGTTATCAGATATGAGAAGCTTTTGTCCAATAAAAAAAAGCCGCAGTAGTTTACCAGAAGTGTGCCTTTTGTAGTTGAATTTTGCCTGGCTAATTTTAAGCCAAGTTAGAACCCAGACTGAAAGAAAGAACTGCCATTTTCATTCGGATCCCGCTAGGGAGACAATGGACTATTTGTACAATATGTACAATGAGTTATTGAATTACAAAATGAACATCCCCCATACTATCTAGAATAACCATCCGAGTACTAGCGATAATAAACATCTTCCCAAAAGCTTAAACTGATTTTGGGGTTCACCAAGGATCGAACTCTTAACCTTTCAAATCTAGCGCTCTAATACCATGTCATGATACCACTCATCCCAAAAGCTTCAGCTGATGGGAAAATGTAACACTAATGATTATATCTCTAATACTCCCTAAACCTCCATTGTACATATTGTATAAATATTTCATTGGCTCCTCATACTTTCCCTTTTCATTATTGTTGCTTTATCTTACCCGTACTTAAACCATGCATTAATATCAACTAAGTGAACCTGATTTCTTATGATTTTTCGAAAGTTGTTGTATATATATATATATATCATATATACTTCTCAATCTCTTTATTAAACATAAGTACTAAGTTGAAATAACCAAACCAGGTTAGTATTGCTATAACTAAACTTTAACAGCTGATTAGTAATGAAATTTTTTTTTCTGCAACCATTAATGTTACCTAACTCATAACATTTGGATATGAAAAAAAAACTGAAAACTATAACCCCAAGTAATTATGGCCCTGTATAACTCATACCACTTATGTAGTTTATATAAGGTTAGCATCTCTTTCTTAATATGACAAGTAGCCATATACATCCTACTATATTGGAGTTATACATATAATTGATAGTGGTAATTAGCTTCTTTTCTTCATTCAAGCAAACCAAATTTTAGAATGACTAATCCACCTTCCAAACCTCAGACATTGTTACTTCTTTCAGACGACCTCATATTGGAGATTTTTGCTGGAGCCGATGTCAATACGGTTGGTCGCAGCATAACCCTGTGCAGCTTTTGGAACTGGGAGCTGGGGACCGAGGAGTTTGTCTTCAAGCATCTGCATGCTGCTAAGAAGATGCCAGCTTCCATTTATGTTCACTTTGGTCTCACGGGACGAAGATCATTAGGGAGTTGGGTTTTTAGATTTAATGTGGATATTGGGGAGAATGAACACCTGCACATTCCATTCTTGAGGAACTTTCAGGGCCAATTCGAAGTGATCAATACTGATAATGGCTGCATGACCATTAGGTATTCATGCATTAGTCACCCAAGTAATCTCATCGTGTGGAATCCTAATACTGATCAGGTAACACCAATTTCGGACCCTATGCAACATCATTGTTGTATTTGTGCCTCCATTTATGCATTCCTGTACTTTCCTGATTTGGTTGGGTATGTGTGGATAAATATTTATAAGAAAATTCTTAACTCACAATCATGGTTGACTTCATACTCATCAGTGACTAGCCATTGGAATAGTAATTTCCCCTGCCCTCCATATGTTCAGGGTGTTGATTCTAAGTATGTTGTTAACCATGGCATCGTTTATTGGTTGAATTGGAACAATCATATAGTGACAAGCCCATAGTGTATTATTCACTTTTCAATTTTTACCAATCAGTTTAGATTCATTTTGATCCCTGTGGAAGTTAGAGCTATAATTCAGCAGCTTTTAATCTGTCAAGGTTGTTTATATTATGCTGCTGTTCATGCTAAATCAGGCAGTTATAGGTGGCTCATCTGGAAAATTAAAGAAGGCAATCAAGGCTACTCTTGGGAGTTGTGGTCTCAGTTTCGGGGTCATGGATCAGCAGAATATCCAAAGTATTTGACTCATGATTATTTGATAACAGTTAAAGATACTTTTCAACCAACTAGATGAACTCAGTTCACCATCACCAAGTTAGATACAAAAAAATCAGCAAAGAAGAACACTTCAAGTGGTGGAATTCCCACTTTCTACGTATATTAAATCACTGAATGTGAATTTCACCACCATTGTCCTAGATTAGTATATATACATGGTCTAACAATTATTGTATGCTATTCTAAAGTCTCTAGGGAAACTATATATCATTATTTATATGTATTGTCTAACTGATATAGCATATATGCTGAAATTAGCTTTAATAAGTGGGATCCATTTGTATCAGCAATGCTATAGTTAACGTCCTTAATGTTTTCTTTGTGTTTGTCATTTTCTACTATTTTTGTGATATTGTAATCTAATTAAGTGCCTTTTTATATATACTATGAAGTACTGCAGTAAGTTGTAAAAGAAACTAACATATTTGCTTAGTGGTATAAACTTATCGGGTTAATAGATATCTTAACTTGGCTGACATCTTTATTGCCAACTTAATGTTAATTTTCTTGCTTAATGTAGCTATGCTCTATGATATGGAAGTCTCTTTATTAATGAATAAAGCTCAACACGAATCTAACATTTTTTTTTTACTTGAAATTTATATGTTTCACAAACTTACTTTCAAAGCATTTATTTAGAACACTTTCTAATCAGATCGATAAGCAAGAATACAGGTATATAATTCCTATACATTCTAATGCTTTGACATTTTAATGTCTTGAGAGTTCTTGTATCATGATTTGGAAGTTTATGTTGAACATGTTTGCAACCGCATCTCCATGCTTACTAATAACATATTACTTAGTCTTTTGAGTGTCTAATATAGTTAAGTCTAATTACCTATGAAAAGATGAGTGTAAACAAAACTTTTCACTATAAAAAAATCCAATGAGAAGCATTGTAACAATTAGAATTGGAACTATAAAGGTATACAATATCCATATATATTTACAATGCCAAAAAAAAGATGCCCTGTAATGGATTTTTCTTAAACACTTACTTTAATATTACGAGACTTATATGAAGGTAGTGTCTACTGTGATATTAAAAAATTTTGCACACACAGTAATTTCATGCATATTATAAAAGACAATAAAAAACTCTAAATAAATTTAACATGTGTATGACCAAAAATGTTTAAATTGATATTAACATGATAATTGAGAAAAAAAAAGATACAATTATTTCTATTTGGGTATATATATATATATACACACCTAATCAAACCATTTTTCCCACATCAAATATTTAAGTGAGCATATTCAAATTTGTCTACATAGGAACTATCATCATTACTGGAGTACCAATGACTTTTACAAGCAAGAAATTAGGCTAATTATGCTAAATAAAATACAGTTGGTAAAATATATCTCTGGAGCTTTGCTATAGTAACCTTTAAATTGAGGTCATATCATCTTAGGCAATCAATTCTGTATACCACCTAATCAATATTATTCTATTTATTTAACGAGATGTTGTCTAATTAATATCTCTTACTATTAATATCAAGTTCTCTATTTCCTGTCAGTTTGAATATAAAGTTACATTGTTATAGTAAATCTCATACAAATAAGACAAAATTATTTTCCCCTACTAAGTTAAATATTAACTATTCTAGATATCTTAGTTTGAAATAGTATCACCTTGGAAAAGATATCTTAAGCAATAGAATGAAACAAACCTTAGTTAAAAAAATGAAATAAAGTATCTAGAAAATGATTTCTTTTCTATCTTCTACAAAACTAATTAATGAGTGGTTTCGTATCAACATGAGAGGCATTATTTCCTTCAGTATGTGTCAATTGTTTGAAGTTTATTGAAGTAAATCCAATAATCGATGAAAATTGCATCAGGAATTTTCTCAATTTAGATTATATATTAACAGCTGATGAAACCCAATGATTTGACTGGCCAAACAATTACCCACTTCATATATTGTTGGTCTAATTTAATAATAGATGAATCTGTTGTAATATTGTATAATATTGTAGTTATATAAATGAATAAAAAAACTTTTCTATTTACTAAAAAAAAGATAAAATGCAATATATACCTACAACAGAGGATATAAGTAGAATTAAGTCAAGGAACACACATGCAATGCTTTAACTTATATAGTCTATTTGACAACTTAATTACACTTCAAAAAATAATTTGAGGTAAAAACAGTATCCAACGTTGACATGTCTTCACCAAATAAGACCAAGCATTCTCTTTTTCATTTATTAATTGGTAACATTAAACTGAGAATTAATGAATATATTTTTTTTCTATTTCTTGACAGCATTGCTTTTTTTCCATATTTAGTTTATTCAAAGGCATTAGGCGGGTGACCTTAATATTGTTATCCTACAAGTGATATATACATCCTTCTATAAATACTATATCAAAACTCAAATAAGTCTTCACAGTTAAACTAAAACACTCAAATAAGTCTTCTACTGACCCTTCCTCCCGTCTCTACAATAAGCCAGTATTTCATTACCAATAATACCACCATGAGTGATGTTCCTCCTAAAAGGGTTAACATTCCAGATCTTCCGATGGAGTTTATTCTGAAAATTTTTTATCTATGTGATGTTTCTACCATTCTCAATACTCGAGTAACATGCAGATTTTGGAGAAAAAATCTCAGCTCATATGTTTTTTTAGAAGAGATTGCAAGAAGGTGGAAGAGCAAGAGTTGTTCCCTCTTTGCTCACTTTTGCTACTCTTCTGATTGGACAAAGTCATATGAGTGCCTTAACTAGTGAGACTTTTCCACTTCACTTCCCATTCATGTTAACTGCTGAAGGTTGGTTCCAGATAGTTGGAGTTGAGAATAGCATTATTTGTATACGCTACTCTTCTATGGGTAACAGAAGCTACTTGCTCACCTGGAATCCCATTTTCAGTTACTCTAAAATCATTTCTGACCTTCATAAACGCTATTGTGAGGGTTGTGCATTTCTTTACTCTTTTATGTACTATCCAAACACGCTTGATTATGCTCTGCTGCACGTGTACATGGAAAATCCAGATAGCTCTACATGTGTTTTAACCATGTATACAAGTTTTAGAAGAAATTGGAATGTTACAGTTCCATACCTAGAGAATGCACGTAGGTTGAATCCAACCTATGTGTCATTTAATAGTGTCGTTTATTGGGTTATTGTCATTACTGATGAAGATGATGTTCATCTTCCTTATATAGTTTCTTTCAACATTATCACTTACTCCTTTGATCAGATTTTACTTCCAGAAGAAAGACTTCAACGTTCCCATACTCTTTTAGTCCGAAGTGGGCACCTATGTGTTGTTGCTAATAATGGTGATGATTACTCATATAACTCAGTCATTTGGCAGCTTGACCAGAATAGTTCTAGCTTTAACTGGACTAAACTATTTTTCTACAACGGTATTGGACCGTCTTACATACCTGCTACTATTGTTGATGATGATATTATTTAGATTAAGGAAAGGCATCTAGAAGTTGAAGATATACATGACTTCAGATTCACTCACTTTCATATACGCTGCTATAGTCCAGCTATTGGCTCAAAGAAGACCCTTCAATGGGTTAATTATGACAATGTAGTCAAACTATAGACACTACACAAATTCTACCCAGGACTATTCCCTGTGTGATATGCAAGTTTGGTTCCTTAATGATAGTTTTGTGTTAGGTGTATGCATCTGGTGTCCTTCTAATTAAGTTTTTGGATAAAGTACTAAATTGGTCCCCTACGTTTGAGCGTAATCGTGTTTTGGTCTTTAAGGTTTAAAGTGTCCTATTTGAATCCAAAAAAAATTTATTTAGCTTCAATTTAGTCCCACTATAAGGTCAAAATTAAATAATTTACGAAATATCTTACATTACAACAGTACAAGAACAAGGTCGATAATTTGGAGAACAAGTACAAACTCCAAAGGAACAAAATCAACCATAGATGCATCAATACATTTATTTATCATTCTCTTAAGTTTTATAGAAAATATTTCATTTAAATTATAAAAAAATGATAAATAAATGTATTGATGCATCTACGGTTGATTTTGTGACTCTGGAGCTTGTACTTGTTCTCCCGATTATCGATATTGTTCTTATACTGCTGTCATGTAGGACATTCCGTTAATTATTTAACTTTGACCTCACGATGGGACTATATTGAAGCTAAATAAAACTTTTTTGAATTCAAATAGGACACTTTAAACCTTAAGGACCAAAACAGGATTACGCCCAAACGTAGGGGACCAATTTAATACTTTACCCTAAATTTTTTCTTCCTTTTTAGCTTTGTAATGGAATGTGTGTCTATTGTTCCTATGTCATGTTGTTTGTGTGAGATGTTTTTAGACATTTCTACCTATGTATTTTATGTTTATGCTTTTGCTCTTTAGTAAGCATATTAAGTATAGTCATCGTGTGATGTTTGTCAGCACAATTAAGTAGTCAACATGTGAGTTAACTGAGCTCAAAGCTTTCATAACAAATGATAATATTATTTTTCAAACTTTCAACTTAGAAAAAAGGAGTTACCTACAAGAAATAAGCCAAATTCATAATAAAAACTGTGGCCTTAAGAAAGAAGCAAGGATTACAAAATCTATTAAAAAAAAAACTTATTTTGTACTCAACTATTTATATGCTTCATATGAGCATATATAGAAAATAAGCTACATGTTAAAATTGTTTTAGTATAAAATATTAATTTCAACATCTTTGGTAATCAACGAAGTTTTATAAAAACTTTCTTTACCATTGTAATACAAGAAGAGTTTAACTAAATTAAAGATAAATAAGGCTGAGTAGGATATCAGAAAAAATTATTCTTTTTTCATTTAAATCAAGTATTAATTAATCAATATTTTTAAAATATTATAAATTATACATGAAAATTATTAGGAAGTTAACAATTCATCTTTTCAAGTTAAAATTAATTTGTACTCAGTTTTTTATGCTTTATAAGAGTAAATGTAGAAAAATAAGTAATGTCACTATTTTAAACTTTTTTTTTCAAAAAAATTTAAGGTACTATTTGATTAATAAAATAAATCAACTAGCTATGACAACTTACAATTTAAAGTAGAAACATAGTTAATGCATTAATCACTACTTCAGAACAAAATACAAATGGTTGATAGGATTATAAAGTTCAAAACTTTTGGTATACCAATGAAGTAAAAAAGATAAAAAAAAAAAGATTTTAAGTCATGATATGTGTAGCTTAATTAAAAAAAGCTTTCATTATTATTATAATAAAACATTTGATTTACTTGTAAAGTTATCTTTTTATATCCATATATATATATTACACTAAATATTAACTACTTCAACTAACTTAGTTTGAAATAGTAGAAGACTTAGTTTAGTATAGCTAAACAAATTTTAGTTATATGGAAACAGATAAAGTAACTAAGTTCCATCTTTTCCATCTCCTTTGCAAAACTGAATTAGACTAATTAATGAGTGATTGTATTGGATATTACCCACTAAGACCTATATAACTCATGACATCATGTTTTCACAAAACAGTGACCTTATCTGCTCAGAGAACAATCACTTCACCGACTGGATATCTTTAAATGCAACTTTTATCAAAAATGATTTACTAACATGTATATTATTAATATCGGTTTTCATATAGGACTTACATGATAAAATAAGGCCAAAATAAGCTACATCCACCCCAGCCGTTCTAATGGTTTCCTTCCAATTGACCTCAACCCCTCTCTTTTTAGTTATTTCGTTAAACTCAGCCCTTTCACAGTTGGAAGAGAAAACTTATCATATCCTTTTTTGTAACATGGAAAACTATGCTGCAGCTCACAAACATGCAATACCTTCATTACCTAAAGATTTAATCTTCTATATTTTATCCAAACTGACCCTGCTACCGTTTGCAAGTGCAAATTCTTGTCACATGATTGGAGAGAAACGCAATCAGGTTTAGAGTTTGTCTCAAAGTATTATCAATTGTTTTCACAGGCTCATCCTTCCATTCTAATTCATGTTTTCTTTCCAACCTGGAGAGGGGAAAAATTGCTTCATTAGACTCGATCCAAAACGAGATAATTGACTATTTTTCTCACTGCTAGCAGAGTTGGGTGATGCTGACAAAGTAATGGTAATAGGCATAGAGAATGGAAATATATGTCTTTCTTACAACCTGTTGCAATATGAAGCAAAGATAATAGTTTGGAATGCATTTACTGGATCAAAGAGACAAATTCCTCCACCAAAATTCTTGCGGTTCAAGTTTTTTTTTTCAGCTTTTGCTTTTGCTTACTTTCCAAAAAGCATGCATTATTGCATACTTCATGTAACACCCTCACTATCAGAATGTCACGCTTTCGGCTGCGCCATTCTGATAGCAAAAAGTATTACAACAACTTTATATACTTAATAATAAAATAGGAACCTTTGACTCGAAACCATATCGCTGTTTTCTTTGAAAAACTGGAAAAATACTTTATCTTAAAAACAGACAAGCATATACATATGAACAAAGATTCTTACATAAGTAGCTTATGAATATAATATACATACAGAACATACAATTCATGTCCCTCTTTTAAAATATAATATTGATGGCGAGGGAAAAATAAATAACAATTAAACTAATTTCACAACAAAATCGTATAAGCAAAGTAGCAATTAAACTCTTCGTAAGCCTTTTCGTTCGTCTCCTGAAAAGATAAAGCTGTAGGGGGTGAGAACCTAACCACACTGTAACACCCTACCACACAGAGTTTTACGCTTAAGCCATAAAGTAGAGGTAGTGTGGTATTACGACCTCTAAAAATAAAATATATACATAATAATATTGAAGAGAATACAATATACGAGGAGCCTTGAATAACGGATAAAGAAAAATCGCTAAATAAAAAGCGCATTAGCGCAACACTCAGAAAACGTGATTACTTGTGCGCGAAGAAAACTAAGTTCACTAGCAAGTTTATACAAAGTGTAAGACCCAGAACCTTTGAAAAGTTTTTTTATGATCAAGTCTCAAATCATATGGTTATTTATAGCCTTAATTTCAGAAATTATTTTATTAAAGGTAATTAAGGCAAGTTTTGATTTATTGAATTTGAGACGAGTTATGATTATTATCCAATTTTATAATTATTGGATTATTTTCTATATGTAAATCATATAGTTAGTAGTTGTGAAATAAAAAGGATTTTTATATGATTTTGGACTAAATAATTAATATTTTAGAATATTGATATTACTATTTTGGAAAATGAAGAAAATAAGTATATTATTTCTAATTATTTGGTGGAGACATTTTGTTGAAAATAATTTGTGAAATTGATGAACAAATAGTATTTTCTATATATAATTAGTGTTGGATTTAATTTGGGTTTCAATTATTATATTATTCCCAATTTTATTCGAAACTACCAAATTACCCCTAACCCTAATTTTCAAAATAAGGAAACTCTAACCCAGTAACCCGTTAACCGACCCGGTTCCCTTTTTGCCCACACTTAGCTCCCTAGCCCTCAGCAGCCGAAACCCTTCCCCCCAAAGCAACAGCACACAAAGTTTCCTTTGATTCCCTGAAAGAAAGAAACGAAGAAAGGGAGGAGGGAAACAGGAGATCAGAGAAGTGGAGAGGGGAAGAGGAAGGACGGCGCCGGCGGGCATCACTGCCACCGCGCCGTCGTGTCGCCGTCGTGTCGCCGTCGAAGGAGAGGAAGCCGTGGACCAAAGTCACGGGCGGAAGAGAGAGCGCGAGACAGGGCACGCGAGGCAGAGCCGCAACTGCTGGGTTGCCGTCCAGCCTCACCCCACCTTCCAGCCTTCATCACCACCGCGTCCACGCCGTGCCGCCGCCTCTGCTCGTCACACCATCACTCCTAGCCGCGCCGTCGCCGAGGAGTCGTCAATGTCGAGGGATCCCAGAGGAGAGAAACTGCGCGACTTTGAGGGAGGAAAGCGCGGGCCAGTGACGCGAGGAGCACGACCCGTTGCGCCGCCGTGTGCTAACGCCGTCGTCCTCACCGTGCCGCCATCACCTTTGCCACCGAGACAGTCGCCGTCATTTATGGTAGAGCAGAGAGGGAGAGCTTGGGAGCAGAGCAGATGCGAGAGATCTGGGGCTGAGCTGGGAGTCCAGCCACCGCACCCGACCGTGCTTGCGTCACCGGCGCCGCCTCTGTTGGAACCGCCGTGCTGCGCGAGGCTAACGCTTCCTCTGTCGGAAAAAGCCGCCATTAGAACCCTTACTGATTTGGTGAGCCTTTCCCCTGTTTCTGGTTCTGTCACAGCCATTCCTGGAGGAGAAGTCAGTCGTGCCGCCGTGCCTGGCCGCCGGAAAACGCCATTTACCGTCACCGGAATACACTGCCGGTAAGGTCTTGTTAATGGATTCTGTTTCTTTTGAATTTCGAGAATACCATAGTCACGGCTTGTTGCTGCAGCGGTCATCTGAGTCGCGTAGAGGGAGGACGAGTCACTGGGTGTCGCCGCACCTGGCCTTCGTTGCCTCTGTTGCTGGAAACAGCCACCGAGTTCTCTGTTTGGTAAGAAATCATGTTTCGAAAAGCCTCGCGTTAGTATTCTGTTGTGTTCGGTTAATGAATATGAGTTTTAATAACATGGGGTCGAGTCCTGATTATTGTATGTTGCGATTAGTGTTGCTATGGTTATTGCGAACGTGGCTGGGAGCTGAGGTCTTGGTTGCCGTCAGTTCGGGTTGAGGCGGAAAGGACCCTGTGAGGCATTTGGGTTATGGATTTGCGTTTTGAGGTAGGGGCGCTTTCCAAAAACTATGTTTTGTGTATTGGAATTATTACATATGGATACTGGTGTGAGATATTGTGTATTTGGTGATTGTATCGGCCTTATGTATAATTTGATTGTATCGAATGATTATGAATGTTTGTTTGGCTGCGGGTTGGAACTTGTGATTTTGTATGATCGGTTTCATAATAAATTCAGTTTTATTTACTTGAACCGGGAATCTATGATTTTAAAAGTTTCAATAGATTTTAAGAAATTTATATAAGTTGACCTTCCCTAAAGACTTGGGACTCTGCCGAGAAACTTTTGTTATGAAATCCCATTGTTGTATGGGTGATTTTGAATACTTTGAAATAAATCTTTAACTTTCCATGGTTGTGGAAGTTTTGGAAAGAGGAAGCCGAGAGTGGCTTATTTCAAAAAGGGAATTTTCCTTGAGTAAAATTGGCTTATGAGCCTGAGATAATTTGAGAAATGAGATCTTTAAAGCCAAGGCTGAAAAAAGTTGAAACTTGATTTCAAAGTGAAATGAATTGAGAAAATGATTTATGGCTTAAATGCTGATTTCATGAATTTGATGATTTTGAATGTGGAAGTGCTGTTTTATTATGAGCCGGAATGGCTATATATGATTATGAATATTGACTGGTTCTGGATTGAACCGTGAGCCGGAATGGCTGTGTGTGATTATCAATATTGGCTGGTTCTGGACTAAACCGTAAGCCGGATGGCTAAGATGGATGTTGATCCATGGATGAGAATGAATGCATGTATATGCTGAATTATTGATAATTGTGATTTTTGCACTTCCACTATTGGAGATGAGGGTTTCCCTGGGTAGTAGCAATGGCTAGCCACCATGTGCTCCAGGTTGAGACTCGAAGCTCTGTTAACCCAATGTCGTAAGTGTGGCCGGGCACTGTGAAAGGCCCGGATGAGCTCGCCCCCATAAATATTCACCAGTGAGGGTGATGGATATGGATCATGATTATGATCAAGTTTATGATGAGTATAACTCGAGTTGGGGATGCACGACAGAGGGACAGTCCAATGGTTAGCTACCAGGACTTGTCGGGTTGGCTCTATAACCGACAGATGACGTCGTAATGTCCGAACTATCATAGTCGCGCAGCCGGAAGTGCGAGCTTTGGTAGTTAGGGTGTTACACAAAGGTTAATATAAGAGGATCAAGGAGACAAAATAACAAGCCCCTAACTCAGCCTGCGAAGCTAAGGCTGGTCGGAGAATATTTACATACATATATATATATAATCCACAAATCCAAAATACAAAATAAACCCTAAATATCCATAAACCTCTAAGAGGTATAGAATATAGTAGCTGTTTGGAGAGTTAAGTACATATATAAACATAAGCTATACATCAAAATAAAACCCAGAAACTGCTCCATTACAGAAGTTCAGACGCCTACCGAGGAGCCTCTCGACCTGCATCTGAAAAACAACAACACAGTATGGGGTGAGAACCGGAGGTTCTCAGCATGGTAAAGGTGCCATGCATATAAGATATAAGGTCCTGGAAATGCGAAAGGCAATCCTAGAATGCCGACACTCAGATTATAAAGCTTAAAATTACTAAACAGAAACCATAAAAGGGGTAGGTGTCTAGGGAATTCTAAACTCAACTTAAACTTTATCTTAACACTCATCCTATCCACCTTTCCTGCATTCCTCCATCTCCAGTGAGTTTACAAATACAGACAAACATGCAATTGCAAGCACAGGTAGGAGACAAGTAGTGCAAGTAGCAATTATCACAATTATCAATATATATTCATTTAGTCAATCCCAAATAAGGCATAGCAAACAAACAAACAAAATACATATGATGAATGTCTATCCTACTGGCCGTGAGCTCACGTGTCGATTACTTTGCCAGAATCTGACACATCTGGTAGCTAACCCAGACATTGGTCTCTAGGTTGCACATCTTCAGGAGGATCATAAACGAAGGAGAGTGCATTTCCACCTTCTCCTAGAGGTTTCACAAAGGAGAGTGCCCTTCCACATCGAAGGAGTGTGCCTTTCCACCTTGCAACCAGAGAAGAATATGGGGGAAACAATACAAAGGAGAGTGCCTTTCCACCTTCTCCACATCCTCGTCACGATAAGAGAGGGAACTTCCGTCCTCAACTTGCCATTCAAACATATTTCCAAGTTAATACGCAAGCGGGATCACACCCAGACCTTGTCATATCGATCATTTCGGCCACATACACATCTCGACCTTTCCATCCACACACAATCATCCCAAATCTCATCATTTATCATCATCATTTCCTTACATTCATTCTTTATAACCATAGTTTAGCATGGTCTCATACATACACCTCATATCATTGCAAATTATACCTAATTCATCATTTAAGATTATTACTTCACTCTCATGTTATCACATTTTCCTAACTTCAGCTCATTACTAGACTTACTACTATAGTTTAGGGCTAAAAGAATGAAAACGGAGGTTTAAAATTTTGAAATTAGGCTTGAAAACACAAAATACAATTTTGCTGAAACAGGGGCCACGTGTACACGTGGGCCATGTGTACATGTGGAAGTGCACTACTGAAATGTCACGCATACGCGTGGGGGTGCATTTAGGCCATTTTGCGTACGCATCCCACTTTACGTGTACGCATGCAAACCAAGCAGTAGCGTTTATCCGCGAAGGAGGTATATGCGTACGCAAAAATTCCATGTCACGCATACACATGGACATGCGTTTTTCCAAAAATTTCACTAAGTTTCAAAAGCTGCAGAATTTTAGTTTTTAACCTCAAACTTCCGACACGCATAACTTTTTCGTTTTAAATCATTTTTCATCCGTTCTTTGAACGGTGTAAGCTTCACGAACCCAATTTTCACATAAAATAAGTTTGAAATCATTTGGGGGACCGGAAGCCAAGTTATGGCTCGCCGATGTTTGGCCAAAAACCAATTTCATACCAAGTTCAAAACCTCAATTTTCTTAAAATAAGCAACTTCAATCCAACCTACCACACTCCTAAATCCTCAGCACAACACACATTCCTCAACACCACAACAGCCACCATACTTTACCATATCATAATCACCAATACCATACATTCCCTTTCCAAATACATCAACAAAATCATAATTCACTATCCTAAACTCATATATTCATATTCTCAAGCCATTAACCATCAATTCATCAACTCATATATTCATATTCTCAAGCCATTAACCATCAATTCATCAATTTACAATTTGACATTATCATTAGTAATAGTCATCTAATTAATTACACAACACGTATCACAATTTACCACAAAGATACTAAGCAACAAACATTCATTTACATTCCAACCTATCCTATAGTTCTCTAGCCTAAGTTTTCACACGACATTATATATTACATACGTGAAACCTAAACTATACCTTGGCTGATTTCCATGTATTGTCCAAGGCAAATCACCGAAGCCACACATCCCCACAAGTCCAAAAATTACCAAAGCATTAACACCAATCCTCCACCAAGCCTAAAATGTCCAAAATCAAGTTCCAATATATGCATAAACACCTAAGTTCACATTGTTCACATATCCATATACAAATTCAATACCCAATACGTAAATTCAAGAAATTTACTATGGTTCTCAAATCCTCACCTTATCCAAGCGTCACACAAGCAAGAGTGTATGTTCCCCTCAAGCTAATTTGAACCTAAACATCAAGACATTGAATTTCAATAACCAAAGCCCCAAAATTTCAAAAATCCAAGAGAATGAGAGGCTCAGATGGAAGTCAAGGTTTCTTACCAAAATTGGGCACCGGGCTTCGTAGAGCTCGACGTGGTGGCCGCAAACTGTGCGGCGATCGGAGCTCGGAGCGAGAAGATTTGGAGATTTGAACTTGGAACAAGGGTTAGGGAAATTTGCTATGTTCTTCCTCCCCCTTGTGTGTTTCAGCGTGGCTTGCTGAATGGGAGAAGAGGAGAACTCTCCTCTTTAAGCTATTGGGCCAATAGGTTGGGCCTTAGGCCCATTTTAGGCCCGGTTCAACCGATTTGGCCCGTTCGGCCCAATCTTGGGCCAAATTCTTTGAAATTGGTGTCAAAATTCTCGTTTTAATGAGCTCTATCCTAATTTAATATAATATTCACATTTATAATTTTTTATTAAAAATTAATTTATTGGCTAATTATTCGCTAATTTTGTGGGGTTTGCATCCTACCCACCTAATTAAGAATTTTGTCCTCAAAATTCAAATTCAGTTATTTGAAAAGAAGTGTGGGTAGTAGTCTCGTTTCGGATTCAATACTTCTCGGTCTTAATCACTTGGTCTCAACTGCTCACCGTTCCTAATTTGTTGAGATATCTTCCAAGAAGGTACAACTTCCCTTTTTCAACTATCTAGGCCTTCCCTCTCTCTTTACCTGCTAGCTTCACGCAGTTAAAATCTTTGTTCGAATTCAGTGATCCCTTCTCCGTTGTTTCTGTTGTCAATCTAAGACTTAGGTGTCAAATTCCTCATGATTAGATCGATACCCAAGTGACTAACGTATCACGCCACCTTAATATATACCCTGGTCATTTTTCCTCCGATAGGTGAAAGGTGGATGGATTTTTGTCATTCAATTCACAATACCTAATGGTATTAAATTCTTCGATTACTGCTAGAAGTTTTTTCTACCGGGGCGTCGTCATGGCATCATAAGGTTGCATCCACCCATGTCCTAAGTCCTTGGTTAATGTATCATTAGGTTTAGATGTGATGAATCTCGACACAAAGGTTGCTTTCTCCTCTCAAAGTTCGAAAACTTGCTATATTGGAGCATCTAAATAATCAGTGCATATGCGTCGATTGAACCGCATACAACACGGTCGACAAAATTAAAGCTAAAGATCTTTTCTTGTTGTGGTATACTACGCATTCCATCTTCCATATTTTAAAAGTTTTGCTCTTAATGAGTTATCTTCCTGATGGCTATTTTTAGAAACTATACAAGATGTTTACCGAGCTCGAGGCAACTTCTGAAAAACATCAAGCTGAGAGACGTTCACATCACACGACCATAGTTCATAAGTAATGAAAAAGGACATCTGGTATGATGACCGTACTATGTCTCAAGATGATAAACAAAACGCACAAGAAGAAAAATCAAGATTCATAGTAAGAGAGGAATTCGATCTTAAAATCGTGAGAGAGAAAATCAAGGAATTTTGAGTCAAGTAAGTCTCAACTGAATTCTGAAGAATAAAAATTGCAAAGGTGAGCAACTCCGCTCACAACAAATTTCTCAAGTTCAGAATTGACATAAGTATGTCCAGACAAGGTTCGTGCAAGTAAGGAGTAAAAATTCGGAAGATGGCCAATTCATTACGAGTGTTGCAACATTTATCGGGTACTCGCGGGTTACTTATATTTGTCTTGTATGGCTAAATGACGAGAGCTGATAAGGTTGGGAATTAGTGAGTAGGCTTGTGGTAAGATCGGTTCTAGTTTGTTTAATGGCATTGTAAGGGGTGAATTTGTGGTTGATTGTGGTGAAAGTTGATTGCGTGTGAGTTGAGAACAAGTGCACATTTTCAAGATAGAAAGTGAAGCTGAGGCATAGAGGAGTTGAATAATTTTAAAAGAATAATCAGCTTTAAATGTTAAAAGGGCTTCCAAAAGTAGACAAGCTATGAACTAAGAAGTAGGATCGGGAGAGATACTAAATAGCCAACTATAGTGTTGAAATAAGCTCAAGTAATGAGTATGGAAATGTTTGGGCTGCTGACTTGTGATGTAACCATGGTATACGGAGGATTTGACAAATGTGATATTGTAATTGGCTTTTAGATTAAACTACAGTAAGTTGATTATCGAAAGTCTTTCTGTTGTTTTCTTCCTCTTCCTTTGACATCACCGGTATTTCACACTGGGAACGCTTAATTGAACGGACTTCGTTTCTATTACCCATCTCATCTGACTCTCTAAGCTCTGCCGATTTTAACGGTGTTATGGTACACAAGGTAACTATGAATGATTCGGCCCTCGGCTCTAATCTTTATCTCTACTCTCTCTCTCTCTCTCTCTCTCTCTCTCTCTCTCTCGCCACCTGATCAATTTGCAGCTAAAAGCTAAATCTATGTCATGCCTTTTCCCCTTTTCCTTGGGTTGTTAGGATTGACACCTACAGTTCTGGTTTATCTTAAGTATGGATAAGTGCGATGTCTCACTTCCGATAACGCAAATAAATTTCAGAAATCAGTTTCAGCCTACATCCTCCTCGTTGTGACCCACCGTCACCTTGGGCCCTCCTACGTGGATAAACTATTGCCCTATGCCTCTGATTCACTTATCTCTAAGAGTCTTGATCATTCGCCCAACGCCAACCAGAAACTTCACTAAACTCTGCAAGCTTTGACGGTAATACCCTACTCGGAACGATTTGGTTTGGTTCTAAGTCCTACACTAAGCTTGACATTTTACTGTTAGATTTTTCTTCCTTATCTTAGGCTATGAGTAATTATGATACCCCAGGATGTTACATTGCTCCCTAAATGTGGGGATTGCAATTACCTTAACCTTGTGATTGTGCTCGATCTGTATCATGAGTTTTCCCCACATGGATTAGGACAGTCTTTAACTAGATGCCCTGGTGATCCGCACCGGTAACACAGACCTTGCTTGTTTTTATGCTGCCTATTTGGTCGGTAGTTCTCAGTCTTCTTGAATTCTTGACTCCTTGGTGCCAAGTTCTGATGGTGGTCTCTTCGGCGAGACTCCCGGTTATCATTCTTTTCCATGGCTGCGTTCCTCACACATTCTTCAGCTATTCGGCTCTTGTTCACAAGTTTAGAAAACACCCTGATCTCTATTAGTGCCACAAAGCTCAGAATATCACTCCGAAGCCCCCCTCGCACTTAATGCACTTCCATTCTGCAAAATCCTCAGGCGCACCTTGGCAAATGCGAGAAAATCGGCACAGTTCTTAGAATCTGTTATTATACTCAGCAACAGTCACTTGGCCTTGTTTTAATTGAAATGTTTCAAGTTCTTTGGCGTTTCTGACTGAGCTTGGAAAATACTTTCTATAAAATTATGTGCGGAACACTTCCCAAGAGATTACAACATCGTTTGGCTGCAGGATACGCCACGTTCCCTGCCACCAAAACTGAGCCTCGCCTTGCAGCTGATAAGTTCCAAATTCAACCCACTGCTCTTCGAAAACCTGCTGAGCCTGCAGCGCCCGTTCCATTGCCTGAATCCAATTATCCGCTTCGGTGGGATTTGAGGTTCCCCTGAAGGTCGGAGGGTGAACCTTTAGAAAAGAGGAAAGCGTCATAAGGCCGTCTTCGCCATTATTTCCATTGTTCCCATTGTTCATCTGGTGTCCCAGCGCTTCGGCTGTCGCCTGCATAGCCACAGCCATGTTTTCCATCGCAGCCATGAAATCTACAGGGTTATTCCCTTCTTAGTTCGGGAATAGCATTTCCTATTCTGCCTCTATCTCGCCTATGACCGAGTCCGCGAGTCGACATCTGGTCCCTATACACACCAAACAAGTGATATCAAGTTGATCAATCTCAATATCGCAAGTTTAATGCTTTAAGTTCCAAATGCATGCTCATGAACGTTTATGCCACATATATCAGTTAGATATCCTTATAGCACATAGACACATACACAGAGAATGCACAAAAGCATAATTAGTTCGTCCCTCAGGCTCTATGGCTACGTTTGTTTTGTGTATCTTTCAATACATAGACATAGAGATATAGACACTGAAGACACAGACACAACAAGACACAAATTTTTTAAACTTGTTTGGTATACAAATACAAAACAGAAGACACAAATCACAATCACGTTAAATTTCAATATTACGCTTATTGCAAATCTTATCAGTACCACCGCTACACAACTACTATCTCAACCAAACTATCACCATTAACAATTAGCCACCATTTCAACAAAAAATAACTACCAATAATAATCTAAAACTAAATAACAAATTTAATCCAACAAATATCAACCAAAAAATTCAATCTAACAAAATTAATACAAAATTATTTTCACAAAAATTTAAACAAATAAAAAATTAAATTATACAAAAACAAAAAAATAGTGCCAGTAGGGAGAACGGATCTGGAACATAGTTACAAAGTACGGATCTAAAAACACAGTGTGCGGAAGAACGGATAACGAATCTGAAAAGATGCTAACAGACGAGAGAACGGTGTGCAGATCTGAATTGTTGACGAGAAGTGAAGCAGAAGCAACAACACAGTGAAGAGATAACCGTGAAGAGACAAAAAAAGTGAGGGAGGAGAAAAGGGAGGAAGGGATGGGGTGGTAGCGGGGTCTGGGTGGAAGAAAGGGAGGAGAGGCGGTGGAAGAAAGGTAGTGGAAGGAAAGGAAGAAGAGAGGCGGCAGTGATTTGGGTGGAAGAAAAGAGATATGGCCAAAAGAAAAAGGAGATGAATAGTAACAATGTCTTCTTCTCCTCTCTTCACTTCTACCCGATCTCTCTCTCTCTCTCTCTCTCGCCACCTGATCAATTTGCAGCTAAAAGCTAAATCTATGTCATGCCTTTTCCTCGCGGTTTTGGGTTGTTAGGATTGACACCTACAGTTCTGGTTTATCTTAAGTATGGATAAGTGCGATGTCTCACTTCCGATAACGCAAATAAATTTCAGAAATCAGTTTCAGCCTACATCCTCCTCGTTGTGACCCACCGTCACCTTGGGCCCTCCTACGTGGATAAACTATTGCCCTATGCCTCTGATTCACTTATCTCTAAGAGTCTTGATCATTCGCCCAACGCCAACCAGAAACTTCACTAAACTCTGCAAGCTTTGACGGTAATACCCTACTCGGAACGATTTGGTTTGGTTCTAAGTCCTACACTAAGCTTGACATTTTACTGTTAGATTTTTCTTCCTTATCTTAGGCTATGAGTAATTATGATACCCCAGGATGTTACATTGCTCCCTAAATGTGGGGATTGCAATTACCTTAACCTTGTGATTGTGCTCGATCTGTATCATGAGTTTTCCCCACATGGATTAGGACAGTCTTTAACTAGATGCCCTGGTGATCCGCACCGGTAACACAGACCTTGCTTGTTTTTATGCTGCCTATTTGGTCGGTAGTTCTCAGTCTTCTTGAATTCTTGACTCCTTGGTGCCAAGTTCTGATGGTGGTCTCTTCGGCGAGACTCCCGGTTATCATTCTTTTCCATGGCTGCGTTCCTCACACATTCTTCAGCTATTCGGCTCTTGTTCACAAGTTTAGAAAACACCCTGATCTCTATTAGTGCCACAAAGCTCAGAATATCACTCCGAAGCCCCCCTCGCACTTAATGCACTTCCATTCTGCAAAATCCTCAGGCGCACCTTGGCAAATGCGAGAAAATCGGCACAGTTCTTAGAATCTGTTATTATACTCAGCAACAGTCACTTGGCCTTGTTTTAATTGAAATGTTTCAAGTTCTTTGGCGTTTCTGACTGAGCTTGGAAAATACTTTCTATAAAATTATGTGCGGAACACTTCCCAAGAGATTACAACATCGTTTGGCTGCAGGATACGCCACGTTCCCTGCCACCAAAACTGAGCCTCGCCTTGCAGCTGATAAGTTCCAAATTCAACCCACTGCTCTTCGAAAACCTGCTGAGCCTGCAGCGCCCGTTCCATTGCCTGAATCCAATTATCCGCTTCGGTGGGATTTGAGGTTCCCCTGAAGGTCGGAGGGTGAACCTTTAGAAAAGAGGAAAGCGTCATAAGGCCGTCTTCGCCATTATTTCCATTGTTCCCATTGTTCATCTGGTGTCCCAGCGCTTCGGCTGTCGCCTGCATAGCCACAGCCATGTTTTCCATCGCAGCCATGAAATCTACAGGGTTATTCCCTTCTTAGTTCGGGAATAGCATTTCCTATTCTGCCTCTATCTCGCCTATGACCGAGTCCGCGAGTCGACATCTGGTCCCTATACACACCAAACAAGTGATATCAAGTTGATCAATCTCAATATCGCAAGTTTAATGCTTTAAGTTCCAAATGCATGCTCATGAACGTTTATGCCACATATATCAGTTAGATATCCTTATAGCACATAGACACATACACAGAGAATGCACAAAAGCATAATTAGTTCGTCCCTCAGGCTCTATGGCTACGTTTGTTTTGTGTATCTTTCAATACATAGACATAGAGATATAGACACTGAAGACACAGACACAACAAGACACAAATTTTTTAAACTTGTTTGGTATACAAATACAAAACAGAAGACACAAATCACAATCACGTTAAATTTCAATATTACGCTTATTGCAAATCTTATCAGTACCACCGCTACACAACTACTATCTCAACCAAACTATCACCATTAACAATTAGCCACCATTTCAACAAAAAATAACTACCAATAATAATCTAAAACTAAATAACAAATTTAATCCAACAAATATCAACCAAAAAATTCAATCTAACAAAATTAATACAAAATTATTTTCACAAAAATTTAAACAAATAAAAAATTAAATTATACAAAAACAAAAAAATAGTGCCAGTAGGGAGAACGGATCTGGAACATAGTTACAAAGTACGGATCTAAAAACACAGTGTGCGGAAGAACGGATAACGAATCTGAAAAGATGCTAACAGACGAGAGAACGGTGTGCAGATCTGAATTGTTGACGAGAAGTGAAGCAGAAGCAACAACACAGTGAAGAGATAACCGTGAAGAGACAAAAAAAGTGAGGGAGGAGAAAAGGGAGGAAGGGATGGGGTGGTAGCGGGGTCTGGGTGGAAGAAAGGGAGGAGAGGCGGTGGAAGAAAGGTAGTGGAAGGAAAGGAAGAAGAGAGGCGGCAGTGATTTGGGTGGAAGAAAAGGAGGAAGAGATGCGGCGGCAGACTAGTGGTATGACGGGAGGAGAAGCGGTGGTGGTCGAAGTGACAAGAAGAGAAGATGAGAGGTTAAACTCTCTGTATTTTGGAAGTGGGAGGGAAAATATATAAAAAGAGAGGAAAAGAATTTGAAATATAATTATGAAAATTAAATGTTAAAAATAGTGTGCTCAAGTTTAGTATTCCACCCTCCATGTTTGGTAACCAAAGAAAATTAGCCAAAAACAGGCATAACTTGCCTTATTTAGCATTCATTAATTGTTGTGACAATTAATTAATGCTAAATAAGACAAATTCTGACTGTTTTTTTTTTTTTTACCTAGCATTATCCCCTTGTTATACACAAATTTTATGTCTTTGTATGTCTTTGTGTCTTCTCGTATTCATTAGAATTTTGTGTCTTACTAACTAAATAAAAAACGTGTGTTTCTATGTTTATGTCTTTGAGTAAACACACCCAGTAACCAAACGCACGCTAAGAGAATGTTGGACTGCATTCTACGCGCACACATTCTTAATTTCTTATGGTAGATGGCAATAAAAAAAGAATAAACCACTTATATTTGTGGTGGTAAATGACGTGAACATGAACTAATTCTACTTTTGTAAACAAAGGTAAAACAAGCATAACGTCATAAAGTGTGGAGTGTTGTCACGTAATTGTCGCTTCTTTTCGTTTTGGAAGTTGGAAATTGGATTTGGGACACCTCGTTCAACTTTTTCCCCTTTTTCTTCTGGTTTGGATAAATCTTCAGTTGCTTATGGTTTTCGTTTTTTTGGGAAAACTTTAGATGCTTCCATTAGGCCTTATGTTTCAGTTTTTGTGCGTTACAAACTTACAATTGGGCCTTAATTAATGGGCCTTTGTTAATCCACAAAGTCGGATCCTTCGTACTCTCACTACTCTGAAGGCTTGGAGTCTTGGGCATGCACGACCCAAGAAGAAAGGTAAACAATTTATGGATTGCATTTAAAAAGACAAACGTGATAAGATCAATGTTACTAGTAATTGACTTGTGCAATGGATTTCCATTATTCATGTAAAATTGTAAATACTAAATAGACGACAATGGTGTAGGTCAGATCCATCTGAAATTTGCTGACCTGTAATATATTTAGGATTGAGGGAGTTTACAAGGATTATTATATCCTTTACGCAAGTAAAGTTTTGTCTCGTATATCCAAATAGTAAATTTGAGTAGTTGGAAGAAGCCAGTGATTCTATTTAGAGGTGAGATAGGATAGGATAAGATTTAAATGAAATTTGTTATTAAAATTTAATTTTATTGGTAGGTTGAGAATAATTTAATTCTAATTTTACTTCACATGTAATTTATGAATATTTAATTTTTTTGCGAGTTTTTTACAAATATATAATATTATTATATGAGTGTTTTTAATAAATTCAATTCTTTTGAGCTTTTTAGATATACACAGTAAATAATTTATGAATATAACTTATATGGTTCAATAATAATTATTCTTTTTTTATATTTACCACAAATATTTTTAAAATTCATGATGGATAACCCAATTTTTTTAATCTGTAGCCTTCATTTTTCTATCTATCTACTGAATCATCACAACGGCACAACTTACTGTACGATTAATCAATTATCTGTTTTCTGTTGTTGTCGTGCATCAAGCATTCGCTGTCGGTTTCAGATTCTCTCCCGGCATCATTTTCATCCTCTCTCTCTTCTCAACCCAGCATCTTATTGTCTCATTCATTCTCAATATCTTATATAACCTAATGAGTATGTAAATTAAATGTTTTAATATAAACAACATAATCATCTTACAAACAACACAATCGTTTCATACACAATATAACTATTAAATGTTCAATTATATATAAAATTTTTTGTTTAAATTAATAACACAAATAAAATATTGTGATATAATGTTGTATTTATATATCACTAAAATAGACGTTTTTTATTTTCAATATTGGAGATGGAGTGGAGTTGGACACCATTATGGGGGAGATAGGGGCTGCACGAGGTTGTGGTGTCAGGCTTCTCACAACTTGGACCCTCCGAGTTCTAAGAACCTCACGGACCGTCCGATTTCAGGACTAGCACACGCACGGTCTGATTTCATATCGGGAAGGACACGCGTCGCGTTGCAGCAGCTCCCCAAACGGTGCTCTGAAACCAAACACTTACTCATGCATTCACCCATCTCACCATCCGAAAATATCACTCTCTCACATTTCATTTTCAGCTTGAAGCCCCATTGTTCTTCTTCTCCCACCTCTCAGCTGTGCATGGTTGAAGAGTTAAAAGCATGCCAAAGAAGAATAAAATTAAGGATGTTGATCGACCTGAGCTTCATGTTATGCATTATCTCAGTCATTCTGATTATGTAAGTTGTTTTTTAATATTTTAAATTTTTTTATTTAAAATTATTATTGTAAACTATTTACTTCTTATGGTTGTTATTATTAGAAGTGCAAATTAGAAATATAAATAAAATGATTATTAGTATTTTCCAGCATTTATATGATTTTTTTAAATTTTTTAGACATTTTTTAATTAATTTTTAGTGGTAGATATTATTGTTAGTAAATTAATTATTATTATTTTGTTAGTTGGTACATTTTAAAATGTAAACAGATGACTGTTAGGTATTTAGTTTAATAGAGGACATAATTTTTTTTGGGATTTTTTAATATTTTATATTATAAACTATTTTCTTCTTATGGTTGTTATTATTAGAAGTGCAAATTAGAAATATAAATAAACTGATTATTAGTATTTTCCAGCGTTTATATGATTTTTTTAAATTTTTTAGACATTTTTTAATTAATTTTTAGTGGTAAATATTATTGTTAGTAAATTAATTATTATTATTTTGTTAGTTGCTACATTTTAAAATGTAAATAGATGACTGTTAGGTATTTAGTTTAAC
>NC_029794.2:11252458-11261017 GCF_000816755.2 Arachis ipaensis | reverse complement strand
TACACAGTAAATAATTTATGAATATAACTTATATGGTTCAATAATAATTATTCTTTTTTTATATTTACCACAAATATTTTTAAAATTCATGATGGATAACCCAATTTTTTTAATCTGTAGCCTTCATTTTTCTATCTATCTACTGAATCATCACAACGGCACAACTTACTGTACGATTAATCAATTATCTGTTTTCTGTTGTTGTCGTGCATCAAGCATTCGCTGTCGGTTTCAGATTCTCTCCCGGCATCATTTTCATCCTCTCTCTCTTCTCAACCCAGCATCTTATTGTCTCATTCATTCTCAATATCTTATATAACCTAATGAGTATGTAAATTAAATGTTTTAATATAAACAACATAATCATCTTACAAACAACACAATCGTTTCATACACAATATAACTATTAAATGTTCAATTATATATAAAATTTTTTGTTTAAATTAATAACACAACACAATATAACTATTAAATTTTCAATTATATATAAAATTTTTTGTTTAAATTAATAACACAAATAAAATATTGTGATATAATGTTGTATTTATATATCACTAAAATAGACGTTTTTTATTTTCAATATTGGAGATGGAGTGGAGTTGGACACCATTATGGGGGAGATAGGGGCTGCACGAGGTTGTGGTGTCAGGCTTCTCACAACTTGGACCCTCCGAGTTCTAAGAACCTCACGGACCGTCCGATTTCAGGACTAGCACACGCACGGTCTGATTTCATATCGGGAAGGACACGCGTCGCGTTGCAGCAGCTCCCCAAACGGTGCTCTGAAACCAAACACTTACTCATGCATTCACCCATCTCACCATCCGAAAATATCACTCTCTCACATTTCATTTTCAGCTTGAAGCCCCATTGTTCTTCTTCTCCCACCTCTCAGCTGTGCATGGTTGAAGAGTTAAAAGCATGCCAAAGAAGAATAAAATTAAGGATGTTGATCGACCTGAGCTTCATGTTATGCATTATCTCAGTCATTCTGATTATGTAAGTTGTTTTTTAATATTTTATATTGTAAACTATTTACTTCTTATGGTTGTTATTATTATTAGAAGTGCAAATTAGAAATATAAATAAAATGATTATTAGTATTTTCCAGCATTTATATGATCTTTTTAAATTTTTTAGACAATTTTTAATTAATTTTTAGTGGTAAATATTATTGTTAGTAAGTTAATCATTATTATTTTGTTAGTTGCTACATTTTAAAATGTACACAGATGAATGTTAGGGTTTTAGTTTAATAGAGGACGTAAATTTTTTTTTTTGGGATTTTTTAATTTTTTGTATTATAATTATTATTTAGTATAAATATAACCAAATTAAAAAGGAGAGCCCAATAGCTCAATTTTTTTTATAATTATTATTGAAAATAGGGTTAATTTTTTTTAAAATCTTTTTAACATAATTAATTATAATTGTAATGAATGAAGGTAAATGTTATTGTTGTTGTGAGAAACTGTTGGTCTTACTTTAGGAATAATTTAAAATTTTTAATTGTAATTTTTATTGTTAGCAAGTTAGTTAGTTGTTATGAATGTTGTTAGAAAAAGAATTTAGGCATAGCGTGATTATTATTATTATTTATAATTGGAGAAAATATGTTTAAATAATAGTACATGACTAATTAATATTAGATATTATTCAGGATAAATGTGTTATTGCAAAGAGTTTTGATTATGTATTTATGTATTGGTTATTATTATTATTAGTAGTAAGTTATGAATAATTAGGGTTAATAATTAATTTTAGAAATTAGAATTATCTATTTTATAAGGATTTAGAAGATGAATTTATGGTAGTAACTTGTTTCTTGTTGAGTTATTTGTGCAAATTTTGTAACCATGATATTTATTTTATTTTGGTAGGGGTTTATTTATTGTTTTAGTTGTTGTCGTTAAAAAATTATTTTATTTTAGTAGTGAGTTAGTAACTGTTAAGAAGTTGACGCATACTTTGTTATGTTTTTTTGTAGAAGCTGAGAATGTTGACATGTGACCACCCAGTTCCTCCGGATCGGTACAATGATAGGGTGGAGGAGCACTTACGAGTTACCGACTTTTATCATGCATCACAGATTGGGGTAGTCCAATGTCAAAAGGCACTGGTGAATGCTCTAATCGAGCGGTGGCACCCCGACACACATACGTTTCATCTTCCCATTGGTGAATGTGCCGTGACTCTTGAAGATGTGGCTCTAATTCTTGGTCTTCCGACTGATGGACTTCCAGTTACGGAGATGACAATGAGTAGTTTCGAAGCCTTGGAGGCGGAGTGTTTGCATCAGTTCGGGGTTGCACCTCGTAAGTCGGACTGTAGAGGCAGCTGCATAAAATTGACATCGCTGCGGGATCTTAAAGAAAATTTATAGTTGACTGATGAAATTGGTATACAGAGGTATGTCAAGTGCCACATTATGTTGCTTATCGGGACGATCTTGTTTGGGGATAAATCAGGGGCAGGTGTGCACTGGAAGTTTCTACCCTTGCTTCGTGAATTTGGTAGCATTATACAATACAGTTGGGGATCCGCATGCCTAGCACACCTCTACAGGGCGTTATGCCGGGCATCTCGAGTTGACTTTAAGGAAATAGATGGTCCACTAACACTTCTGCTCGGTTGGGCTTGGATCTGACTGCCGTATCTATCGCCGGTACCTAGGGAGCCCCGCAGTTTTTCGCTAGCAAACAGGTAATATTATGATTAAATGTACCCCTATCTTAATATTTATAACTCAGTTGACAATATTAAATGTATCGTGTTAGGTGGCGGAACTGGGAGCGTAGTGACCGACGATATAAATATATGAAGCTAGCTGACTTTAGGAAGGCCTTTGATGAACTTCAGGAAAGCCAGATGAATTTTCATTAAAATAGTTTTAGTTTCCTGTTTAGTGCCTGCGTAAATCTTATGAACCATTGTTAATGTGATTGTTATGTGGGTTGTAATCATGAGTTTCCTTTATTCTTTTCAGTTTGTGTGGGTTGCGTATGGTGTGGATCGCGTGGATTCGAACATAATTTCTGCTGAAATCTATATGCACTCGGTTGTCTGGAGCGCTACAGTTCCTTTGGTGTCATTTGGATGTGTCGAGTGGCATGCTACCGATAGGATTAGGTGACAATTAGGTTTCGTTCAGGGAGTACCTCATGAGGAGCGGAATCTGGACAAGGCGCATGGAGAAGTCCTGACTGGTCCTAAGAATCTTAACTGGGCCACGACACCGACTCATTACAGTTGGGTGATGCATTGGACAAACAGGTATCACCACGTTCTTTCTGAGCTTCCCGTGCCTTCACAGCATCCGTTGGATACTTACATGCATTGGTACCGAGGAAAATTTGGGGACCGGTTGAATTTGTCGAATCTTGTGGGTGAAGAGAATGATGAGGGTAGTCAGGATTTGGATGAGGGTAATCAGGATACGGATGAGGGAAATCAGGATATGGATGAGGGTGTTCAGGATATGGATGATGACAATGAAGAACAGGAGCCAAATTCGCCTCAGATACCACCTCCAAATCCGCTTCCATAGGAACAACCTCAGTTCTCAGGCCAGTATGAACCTCAAACATATTTCAACCCTTCATTTCCACAGCATCAACAATATTGGGGTATGTCACAGTTTGAACCAGGCGAGGGTGGTTCTTTTAGCCAGTTGCTTGGGCTTATGGCTGGAGATGCAGGACAGTCACAATATGGCCATCAAACTGAGTTACTGCCAGGGAGGTATTCGTTGGATGCGAGGTATCCGGACCATACCTCATCGGTTGCTTCCGGAGGATTCGTATCTGTTGACTCTAGTAGGAGTGACGGTGGACGCGGAGTTCTTAATAGTTAAAATCCGAACCGTGTATCCATGGGGAGAATTGGAGAGAATGCTAATACACTCGGGCACGAGACCGATGCGTATCTAGTGGACAACCCGGATGATGAGGATGATGAAATAGAGGAGTTCGATGAGGACGAAGAGTCCCGTAATGATGGTATTTATATTGAGTATTTTGCTTTACATGATAGATTACTTATTTATTTTGTGGTCATAAATGGTATCTCTGTTTGGTTTTTCTTGAATGATATGTGGTATCTATGTTGCCTTGAGGAAACAATGGACTATATTTAATTGTGTTTATCAAATTGTATCCAGGTCAGGCACGCACTCCGGATGACAACGCCAAAGGTTACAATCTGACGATTGATCCTCCACGTCGTAGCGCTAATCGCTACACTCCATCTGTGTTCAAAAAGGCCGCCAAGAAATGCAAAGACTTTGTGAAGGATGTAAAGTGGTCAATGAGAAAATAGTTGTGGTGTAATTAACTTATGTACGTATTAATGAACTGGACTATGTTTAAAGATCTTTGTATGTGGTGGTCCTTATGTATTATTTAGTTGGACTATGGTCTGGTTACTTTGTATGCTGAGAGTATTTTACGTATTAATGAAGTGAATATATTACTATTGTTATCATATCAAATTAACACAGGTGGACAAGTGATGTCGTACTATATACTGCTACAGATATCTTATAATGCTAGGTCGTCATAATTTATTATAATGTCATATCTCAGGTGATGTTAACTCAATAGGAGAATTCATGATACATTATACAATGTTACATATAACATACGTTGTTAAGTCAGATGGAACAAGTCTTATCATATTATATGATGCTACATATATAATATCATATTAGAATAAGAATCTACTGAGCATCTCTATTGGTATTTGCGCCCGCTGACTGACGGCATCTGCTACGGCTGTGTCTCTCAGCCCCACATAGCCTGCATCGCCTAGGACGACACAACATTCGCGTGTCCATCTCATTCAGGAAGCGCGTCATCCTGGGGCGACCTTTCGTAACACGTCTCATGTACGGATTCGGTACGAACCGAGGTCCGTTGTAAGCAGGCCATGTAGTAGGATTACCTAGTGGCCTAAACCTTGCTCGCTACACCCGCCGAACTTGGTCCATCTTGTAAACATCATGCACATACACTTGCCAATCCAGTCGCTGGTTGGCACAACATGCGAACACATGTCTACAGGGAATCTGGTTCACCTGGAACTCACCACAGTCACATCTAAGGCCTTGTAGGTCGACTGCAAATTCCAATCCACTTGGCATCTCACGCACCTCGAAGACCTCGTTTTGCCGGTCAAAGCAACTAACCTGAATGTTTCCTGATGCAAGTTGGTTTGCATGCAACTTTGACGTCACCACATCAGAAAACATATGGCCAGCATTAATTCGGGCTTCTGCTTCCGTTCTTTTTCGGGTGAACAACTCATTAAGCCTGTAGAATGTTGCCTTCACAAGAGCGGTGATGGGGAGATTGCGTGCACCCTTCAATACTGAATTGATGCATTCCACTAGATTCGTCGTCATGTGACCCCATCGGTAGCCACCATCAAATGCCAACGCGTACTGTTCGCGAGGAATTCGGTTTAACCAGTTTGTATACGCCTCACCCCGTTCCCGTAACCGCTGGTAACGCACTTCATACTCCCGCACCGTCCTTGAATATCCTGAACGATAACAACATATAAAAGGGACAAAAACATACGTCAAATAAACTTTTGAAGGTAACTATGTTATTAACTTAATAAAACAAAAATTAAAGGTTACCAATGTTGACGATCAATTTTTGGAGGTACGGTGCCTTGAACTTTCTCAAAAAATTCGACTCTATATGCCTGATGCAAAACATATGAAAAGCTCTAGGAGGTGACCAAGCTCCGTTACTGCATTCCACAGTTGCATTGATGGATTCGTGTCGGTCGGATATTAGTTCAACACCATCCCGAGTGACAACATGTTGACGCAAGTTACTAAGGAAAAAGTGCCATGCATCAGAAGTCTCTCCCTCGACAATAGCAAACGCAATTGGGACGATATTGTTGTTGCCATCCTATGAAACGGCGACTAGTAGACAACCCTTATACTTTCGGTACAAGTGAGTCCCATCCACCTGGACAACTGGCTTACAATATCTGAATGCCCTGATGCAGGGGTAATAACTCCAAAATACTCTATGCAGTACCCGAATATCACTGACCAAGTCATTGCCTTGATATGCAGGCATAGTCTCAAAATGGACAACAGCTGATGGCTCCTTATGACCCATGGCCTCAAACCATATAGGCAACGCTTCGTACGATACTTTCCAACCTCCAAATATTTTTTCTACTGCCCTTTGCTTAGCCAACCATGCTTTCCGATAACTAACGGTGTAGTTGAACTTCGATTGCACTTCTGCTATAACCGATTTTACCTTTAAGGAGGGGTCAGCCTCAACCAATGGCTTTATTGCTTCTGCAATTGTGATGGAGTCCAGCTTCGAATGGTCCTGTGAAATGGTGGCTCTGGTACAGGTGTGACTACCATTATACCTCCTTACAACCCAACAGTACTTCCTGCTGATCAGACTAACCCTGATAAGCCAATCACACCCTGACCCATACTGTGTACACTTGGCGTAAAATGTCAACGGCTCAGACTCATACACCCGGTAGTTTACGCTTCGTCGTATGGTATACTCTTTTATCGCCTTAATAACAGCTTCCTGGGAACTGAACTCCATCCCAACAGCAAATTCACCATCTGCGACAATAGGAACTTCTGCCGGGACAACCAGCATGGGAAAAAATTAAATAAATACATAGATATTTCAAAACCGAGATAAATCAATATTCACTGCATCAAGTATGATATAAATCTAACCCTAACATCATGTTACATATGTCACTTTTTTCACAAAATAAGGACATGAACGTCAGATGTAAAAAACCGGACCAGACCAGCCAGTTCGACCGTCACCCCGATGTCCGATGAACCAAATACTAATCGGTCCGGTTCTCTAAATAATATTTACAAACTCACGTTATGTTTCATATTCATAATGCAGAGAATTATGTTATTATTTTCTAACAAATACTTGTAGTGTATAACATGAATAATAATAAAATATTTACTTCTATGTTCCATATTGGTTTAAAATAACATGATATTCTTCAAATGTTAGTAAACACAGGCCTTTCACTTTTATTTTTTAAACTTCTTAGTATTTTTTATTTTTTATTTACATAGGATCGGGTCAACCGGTTCAACCTCTAACACATACATGACATCAACGCATGCTTAAATAAAGGTTAATAAATACTAATTCATTCATAAATAATTCAATAACTAAATAAAAAAAACTAATCCGACGAATTACGTACCTGCAGTCATATATTCCGGAAACTTCGGAACATGCATGGCTTCCAAGTCCAGAGCTCGCATGAATGATGGCTCCCCAAACGGCATATCGTTTGCGAGTGCATTTGCCACCTCTGTCACATCTGGATCCATAGTTCCGTCACCTTGATCTTCATCTCCATCTGGACCAACACATTCATAGTTGCTTTCGAACTCTTCTTCACTGTCACTATTATAATCTTCCTGTAGAATATTTCGGTCGGCCTCAGATTGTTCAAACTCAACATACAACTCGATGAACGAGATCTGAGCCCGATTTTCAATATACATTGAAAACATCTCCTGCATGCTCGCTTCGTCCGTCACATATCTGGTTTGGAATTGGACGAACCCACCAAATACCGGTATGGGATATCTATATAGAATACATGATATTTTTTTTGCCCTCTCAGAATCAATCTTCTCACAGATCACACATTTGAGCTCTTCAAATGAGATGATAAAAGGAATAACAACATCTAGTGGATTTTCACAAATAAACTTTACTCCTTCAGACGTTTGTAATAAGATCTGACCAAAATAATACACCTTTAGTAATACTTTGTCACTCATTTCTCTCAATCACCAAAAAAAGAGCATAATCTTAACTACTAACTTCTTTGGTTTAAAACAAGTATGAAAGAGACCCAAAAAAATGAAACAGAGGAAGCAGCCGCTGAAGGAGGGGAAGAAGACGGGTAACCTACCACTAACTCGCTACACACTTTTATATAGCCCTCTATACTCAACTCGGACCCTTCGACTAGGTTAACTTCATTGAAAAAAATATTAAACAACCAAATCGGACCATGCGTTTTCATTTCCCAGTTCATAAAAAACATAGCCACCCCTAGCCAAAACGGATGGTCCGACTTCAGTCTTCTTTAACTCACACTCTCAACATGCAACTCGGACCGTTCGACTTGTTCTTCCAACTCAAGCAACACGCAGGGTCCGATTTATACGCACCAAAATTTGTTTCCTACACCCTCCCAAATCGGACCATGCGATTTGGTTGAGAAAAATTCAGTAACAAAGAACTCGGACGGTCCGTGTTCTTCTCCCAAAAGCTGCCAAAAATCTGCCCCACATACATGTCTAGTCCCCCTTGATTTCATATCGAAGAAAAGCGCTCATATAGGATCCATTTCTATAAAATTGAGCCTAAAATAGAATTAGTTTTATATAAATAAAAGTGTAAAATTATTAATTGATGATTTTGACTCAATAATAAAAATTTTTGTATTAAGTGAGAGGCCATTAGTTTAACACTCACTTATAATATCTTTTTATAATATATATATATA